>NC_056750.1:861198849-861360443 GCF_019279795.1 Protopterus annectens
ATATATATATATATATATATAGGTTTATATATGTGTATATAGATATAGATATAGATATATAGATATATATATATATATAGATATATGTGTGTGTGTGTATATACGTATAGAAAGAGAGATGTAGGTAGATGTAGAGGTGTAGGCATAGATATATATATATATATATATATATTTTTTTTTTTCAAGAATAAGTACCAACTTAAACAGCGAAGAGGGATTTTTGCCACAGTGCTCACCTACCTATTTTGGAAGTTCTTTAAAAAAGAAAGCTTTTGAAAACCAAAAGGAGGACTTTTTAGTCGTTTTTTTTCAACTTTTGAAATAGTAAAATGAGATAGTAGATGTAGGACTAGGTTTAGTCTCTGAGTTCGTCGGCTGCAATTCAATCTTTGTATGGTTATTTTTCAAGTTAGTATCTCCTTTGTGATTGAAGCTCTGAGAAGTGTTTGGGTACAGTCTCTCAACTTGAGAATCCTCCGTGCTTATTTTCTGTTTGATTAAAGAACAAGTATCAGCATAAATTGATAATTAGGGAGGCAGTGATGGACAGCGAGCCCTTGGCCTCCAAAAGCCATACCACTTGCTCTTTTCTTATTGTAGCCCTTAGTGATAGATGACTGTGTTAATTGCTGTTTGAACCCTACTCTGCAGAGATTTTATTTAACTCTTTCAGGGACATCTGCCATCTGGAATTTCTACAGTCTGAAAAACAATTAACTGTTTTCCTAAGCAAAAGCTTGCTCTGGTTAATGCCACTTGTACTGTTTGGTTGTTTCATGCCCCTTAAAGGGGTTGCAGTGCTGTTTTGCAATCCTGCTTGCATGAAGGATATTCACCATGTTTTCTTGGCTTTTACAGGGATGGTGTTCAGCATTAATGTTGGCCTTTCAGAAATGGTAAATAACAGTGCCAAGAAGACAGAAGACAAGGTTTATGCTGTCTTTATTGGGGACACAGCTATAGTCAATGAGGTAGGCACAATATTATGCTTTTTAAATTTGGTGTGCGCGAATGGGTCACCTTTTGTTTGGTAGACATACGGGTCCATGGACCTTTATCAGATCTGACTTTAGTGTAATACAAGCTGTCCTTCAAGGATGCATCTGCAGTCCTAACATATGGGTTGTCCTGCCTCAGGCAGCCCTTCGGTCGGCCGGATTCCAAAGTCTGGGTCTGGCTTCACCCGACGTCATAGCTGCTGTTTATTGGGTATAAAGGCATCAGCCGACACCATTTTCCTCAGTCTTTCTTGCCGCGCAGTGCCCGAAGCAGAAGCTGTTCGCAAGTGCCGGTCGGTCAGATCCTGAGATTACTGCCGAAGACCTCTAAAAAGCTAAGTACCCCATTGGGGACTCTTTCTTGCCTCAGCCGATGTCAGACAAAGTAAATAATTGTTTAACTTGTGGGAAACAAATGCCTCATAAGGATTTCCACTCTTACTGCCTTCCTTGCTTAGGCCCAGACCACGAGGTATCAGCTTGTCTAGCCTGTGCTTCCTTCAGCCGACGGACACTTAGACGTCGGGCGGAGTTTGCAGTGGAGTTTTTTGGTCCCGCTTTTGCATACAAAATGCCGTCGGAGACTCCGACTACTCAATTAGGTAAAAAGCGCAAGGAAAAGGACCGACATTCGTGGCCCGCGGTTTCGGCTGAAACCACGTTTAGGCCAACCGCGAATGTCTCTGTTTCGGTTGAAACCGAGCCCCCGGTTCTTCCTTCGGCCGAAAGCATGCTTCCGATAGCCGAGGCCTCACAGAGCATGGCTGTATCTGCTACTGAATTTACTGCTACAGAAGCAGGCGCCCAGGATTTATCAGACACTATTCCTTTAGACATAACTACCCCTGCACGTGGGGCTGCTAGACCCCCTGCTTCCATATCTATCAAGGCTTTTGCCAGGGCTAAGGCAGTTAAATCTTCTAAGGCCTTGCCTGCCAAAACTCCTTCACATAGGCCTACTTCTAGTTCCCAAATACTCAGCCTGGCTGAGGATCGCATTTCTTTGATCAGAGGATCCCAACCTCACCCAGACAGGGCCTCTCAGCCCCCTCCAGACAAGAGGCCTTGGACTGAACCACCGGAACCTGTCTCTACAGATTATTCATCGGATGACCCAGACCTTTCAGACCCTCACGAAGGCCCATATTCTCCTTATGAGGATTCTGATGCAGAAGACTCCATTCCTTCTGCTTCTCCTCCTGAAGAATTTTCCTTTGGGGAAACCTTGCATGCTATGAGGGAACACTTCCAATGGCAGGGCCAGGATTTTTCAGATTCAAGGAAAAGGCTAAGGACTTTTTTACACTTACCACAGCATAGGCCTTTAGCCATTCCGCCAGTACTAACAGTTGTTGATGATGCATATAATGATGCCTGCACTGCTCCTGATTCTCTTCCTCCGGCCCCTGCCAAGCCAGACAGATATTACAGGGTCCCGGACACACACTACCATTTGTATAAGGCTCCTGTTGCAGACCCTGAAACCATTTCACAGGGCCCTAAAGGTGGCAGCTGCCTCTGCTAAAACCCTCTCCCTCTGAAAGGGAATCTAGAGCATTAGAGAGATGGGGTAAAAGGTTTATACTTCTGCTACTCTTTCGCCAGGGCCTTGAACTGTCAATTTCACATGATTCAGTACCAGGAATTTTGTTAGACCAGCTAATTATAAAACTATCTTCTCCTGAACCTTTAGACCGTATGTCCCTTCAGGATTTGGTACATAACTCCCTGCAGGTCAGTAACCATTTCTTAAAATGTGGCTATGATGCACTGGAGGCTTCCTTTAGATCAGCTGTGACTGGAACAGTGATTCGAAGGCATGCCTGGTTAAAAGAACAATCCTTACCAGACCATGTTAAGTCAAAACTCCTAGATGCTCCCATGGAGAAACAAAGTTTGTTTGGCTCCCCTGCACTGGAGGTTCTAAAAAAGGTGGAAGAAAAAGCAAAATCTGTCCAAACAGTCAAGGATTTCTTACAGGTCCAACCTCCGAGGTTTAGCAGAAATTGGCCTTCGAAGAATTGGTCCTTTCCAGACAACTCCAGAGCGCAGAGAGGCAGAAATAGACGCCCAAGAGGCAGAGGTCAATCTAGGGGTGCCTACAGGGGACGTGAGTGGCAACCTACCAACCAGAGAAGTACTGCCACGGAATCAACTACAACCACTTCCACAGGGCAGACACATTGACTTGGCTCTAGTTCCGCCTACCAGGGAACAACTGGAAGCACCCTTGGGCGGAAAACTAGCCTTATTCTCCGACAACTGGCATTACATTACAGGGGACAAATGGACTTTACAAACAGTAGACAAGGGCTACAGGTTTCACTTCCATACTCTACCAAAAAAGAGGAATGCCAAACCTACCACCAAGCCAAAAAACAGACGCTCTAAGACAAATCAACTTACTAAGGATGAGAGCTATAGAAGAGGTGCCACCTATGGAACAAGGTCAAGGATTTTACTCCAGGCTTTTCCTTGTACCAAGAAAAGAAAATCAATGGAGACCTATTCTAGATTTGTCCGCACTGAACACATACCTCATTGTTCCAAAATTCAAAATGTTGACCCTCCAGCAACTTCTTCCCATGCTGGGCAAGGAGTCTTGGCTGGTGACTCTAGATCTCAAGGAGGCATACCTGCACGTCCCTATACGACTAGATTGCAGAAGACACCTCAGATTTCTTGCAGGATCAGAGCATTATCAATTCTCAGTATTGCCTTTTGGCTTATCTACTGCGCCCAGAGTATTCTCGAAATGCCTGGCATCAGTAATTGCTCATTGCAGACTTCAGGGAATTCAGGTTTACCCATACCTGGACGTCCGCCTAATACAAGCGGACAACAAGGCAAAGTTAACAAAAGATTTGGAAAATGTCATACAACTGTTGCAAGCCTTGGGATACACAGTCAACATGCAAAAGTCAAGACTAGTACCATCCCAAAGGATAACATTCTTGGGTGCAGAATTAGACACATCAACTCAGATGGCTTTTCTCACAGAAGAAAAACAAAAGCAACTACCAGTCTACTTCATGACATTAACAACACAAACTCAGCTTACTGCAAGGAAAGTCCTGCAAGCCCTGGGCTACATGGCATCCTGCATAATATTGGTTCCGCATGCCAGGCTGCATATGAGAAAGCTACAATGGTATCTAAGGAATGTATGGTCTCAACACAAGCACAGTCTAGAAGCCCAGATTCCAATAATTCCATGCCTGAAGCAAGAATTCCTGTGGTAGGCTCAGGCCTGTCAGTTGAACAGAGGCTTGCCTTTCCACAAACTACATCCAAGCCAGACCATCACCACGGACGCCTCAGACCTAGGATGGGGGGCACACATGGTGGACAAGTGTATACAAGGCCTATGGACCCAAGACCAGCTGAATCTACACATAAATCTAAAGGAGATGCTGGCAGTGAAACATGCGATCCAGGCATTCAGACCACTCCTTCAACAGGGTCATCTGCTGATAAGGACAGACAATACCACAGTCATGTGGTACATCAACAAACAGGGAGGTACACATTCATATCCTCTATGCCGGATGGCAATGGACCTGTGGAATGTGGCCCTGAACCTCAACATTTAACTTCAGGCCAGATTTGTACCAGGAAAAGAAAATTCTCTAGCAGACACCGTAAGCAGAACTACCACGGATGCTCACGAATGGATGCTGCATCCAGATATCTTCAAAGCCATAACAAAGAAATGGGGATTACCACAGATAGACCTGTTTGCCTCCCCACACAATCACCAATTGAAGAAATTCTGCACAAGAGCATACCACCCACTTGCTTGGAGGGTGGACTCCCTTTCCTTCAGCTGGAAAATCCTGACAGCATATGCATTTCCACCTCTCCCCTTGATGTACAAAGTTCTACTGAAGATCAGAGAGGATCAGCCAAGGGTAATTCTGATAGCTGCAGACTGGCCGAGGCAACATTGGTACCCGCTATTGAGAAGCATGTCTCGGACACACGCATGGCATCTACCTCTATGTCCCTTACTACTAACACAGGACAACTACAAGATCCTACATCCAAACTTGAAAACACTGCAGCTAGCTGCTTGGAATATTGCATAAAACAAAATAACCCAGGTTTATCTCAGAGGGTTAAGGACATTATCCTGGAGGCACGCAGACCCTCCACAAGGAAGACGTATTCAGCCAAGTGGAAAAGATACCTCATTTGGAGTGCAGCAAAGGGAGAAAATGTCTCATTGGCAAACATAGCACACATCCTGGAATGTTTAGCAGAGCTGTTCCACAATGGCCTGTCTTACTCCTCCATTAAGATTCATGCATCAGCAATTTCAGCAGAATTCAACATGGATCCTCCTGTCTTCTCTCATCCTCTACTCAGGCAGTTCTTGAGAGGAATCAAAAATGTAAAGCCTCCAAGGAAAACACCTTTTACCTACATGGGATCTCAACTTTGTTCTGGAAAAGTTAACACTTCCCCCTTTTGAACCAGCAGCAACAGCAGAATTACATTTCTTGTCTTGGAAAACTGCTTTCCTGCTAGCACTTACTTCAGCAAGAAGGGTATCTGAGTTACAGGCATTAATGGCAGTACAACCCTTCCTTATATTCCATCAGGACAGAGTCTCTCTGAGAACTAACCCTACCTTTATGCCAAAAGTGGTCTCCAGAGTATCATTGAACCAAGCAATTCATTTACCTACATTCTTCCCCAACCCACAGAACAGGGGGGAAAGACTGCTACATACCTTGGATGTGCACAGACAATTACGCTACTATCTGGACAGAACTAAGACCAGCAGAAAAACTGACCAGCTTCTGGTAGCATATGCAACAGGAATGCAAGGAAAAGCAATTTCAAAACAGACAATCTCAAAATGGATAGGAAATTGCATTTGATTTTGCTACTCTTTTTATGGAAAGACAACTCTTGCTAATATCAGACCTCATTCCACAAGAGCTACAGCCACCACTACAGCTTTCCTACGAGGAGTGGCTACCAAAGACATTTTAGAAGCTGCTACTTGGAGCTCCGTGCATACATTTGCCAAGCATTACAATCTTCCCTTATACTCTAGATCCCGAGCAGGTTTTGCAACTGCTGTTTTGCAAGGGATCTTAACTACACCATCTTTATCTTAGTGCCTCCTCCCCCAGTTTGGCTATGGTATTCTACCCATATGTTAGCACTGCAGATGCATCCTTGAAGGACATAGTTCAGTTTTGTACCTACTATAAATGTAGATGTCCGATAGGTATGCATCTGCAGTCAGGATTACCCACCCTCCTTCCCCTCTGTGGTATTCCTAGGGTATTTACCCCTCTTTTAGCTAGCTGGGGGAATCTATTATGGTGTATGTTTGTATATATATATATATATATATATATATATATATATATATATATATATATACATATATTTATATTTTTGCTCTCTACTGTTTGGAATTTGCATTTATCCAAATTTAGTCTTACTAGAGGGCACCTGGCATCTGGGGAAGAAACACTGAGGAAAATGGCGTCGGCTGATGCCTTTATACCCAATAAACAGCAGCTATGACGTCGGGTGAAGTGACATCAGCCGAAGCCAGACCCAGACTTTGGAATCCGGCCAACCGAAGGGCTGCCTGAGGCAGGACAACCCATATGTTAACACTGCAGATGCATACCAATCGGACATCTACATTTATGGTAGGTACAAAACTGTACTTTACTTGTGGACCTGTTGAATTGAGTTTTGTGATGAGCAATGGTGCAGCAGTAGAAATCATCCAGCAGGAAGTAGCAGAAGCCCTGACTTTATAGCTGTTTTGGTTGTGTGTTTATTTCTTCTGTTTTCTGCTTAATACATGTCTTATTACAGTGCCATGAGAGGGATCTGCATGTGCATTTCTTTTTTATTCTGCTTTATACATGTTTTTATTACAGTGCCATGACCAGGATCTGCATGTGCATTTGTTTTGCTTTATACATGTCTTATTACAGTGCCATGACCTGGATCTGCGTGTGCATTTCTTTTGCTTTATACTTATGTTATTACAGTGCCATGACCGGGATCTGTGTGCATTTCTTCATTCTGCTTTGTACATGTCTTATTACAGTTCTATGACCGGGATCTGCGTGTGCATTTCTTTAGCTTTATACTTATTACAGTGCCATGACAGGGATTTGCGGGTGCATTTCTTTAGCTTTATACTTGTCTTATTACAGTGCCATGAGTGGGATCTGTGTGTGTATTTCTTTAGCTTTATACTTGTCTTATTACAGTGCCATGACAGGGATCTGCGGGTGCATTTCTGTAGCTTTATACTTGTCTTATTACAGTGCCATGACCGGGATCTGCGTGTGCATTTTTTTTAGCTTTACGCATGTCTTATTACACTGCCATGACAGGGATCTGCGGGTGCATTTCTTTAGCTTTATACTTGTCTTATTACAGTGCCATGACCGGGATCTGCGTGTGCATTTCTTTTGCTTTATTCTTGTCTTATTACAGTGCCATGACCGGGATCTGCATGTGCATTTCTTTTGATTTATACTTGTGTTATTACAGTGCCATGACTGGGATCTGCACGTGCATTTTTTTAGCTTTACACATGTCTTATTACACTGCCATGACAGGGATCTGCGGGTGCATTTCTTTAGCTTTATACTTGTCTTATTACAGTGCCATGACCGGGATCTGCGTGTGCATTTCTTTTGCTTTATTCTTGTCTTCTTACAGTGCCATGACCGGGATCTGCGTGTGCATTTCTTTAGCTTTATTCTTGTCTTATTACAGTGCCATGACCGGGATCTGCGTGTGCATTTTTTTTAGCTTTACGCATGTCTTATTACAGTGCCATGACCGGGATCTGCGTGTGCATTTCTTTCGCTTTATACTTGTCTTATTACAGTGCCATGACCGGGATCTGCGTGTGCATTTCTTTTGCTCTATACTTGTCTTATTACAGTGTCATGACCAGGATCTGCGGGTGCATTTCTGTAGCTTTATACTTGTCTTATTACAGTGCCATGACAGGGATCTGCGTGTGCATTTCTTTAGCTTTATACTTGTCTTATTACAGTGCCATGACCGGGATCTGCGGGTGCATTTCTTTCGCTTTAAACTTGTCTTATTACAGTGCCATGACCGGGATCTGCATGTGCATTTCTTTCGCTTTATACTTGTCTTATTACAGTGCCATGACAGGGATCTGCGTGTTCATTTCTTTCGCTTTATACTTGTCTTATTACGGTGCCATGACAGGGATCTGCGTGTGCATTTCTTTAGCTTTATTCTTGTCGTATTACAGTGCAGTGACTGGGATCCGCGTGTGCATTTCTTTAGCTTTATACTTATTACAGTGCCATGACAGGGATCTGCGGGTGCATTTCTGTAGCTTTTTACTTGTCTTATTACAGTGCCATGACAGGGATCTGCGGGTGCATTTCTTTTGCTTTATACTTGTCTTATTACAGTGCCATGACCGGGATCTCCGTGTGCATTTCTTTAGCTTTATACTTGTCTTGTTACAGTGCCATGAGAGGGATCTGTGTGTGTATTTCTTTAGCTTTATACTTGTCTTATTACAGTGCCATGAGAGGGATCTGTGTGTGTATTTCTTTAGCTTTATACGCGTCTTATTACAGTGCCATGACCGGGATCTGCGTGTGCATTTCTTTAGCTTTATACGCGTCTTATTACAGTGGCATGAAAGGGATCTGCGTCACACTCAGCCTTCAGCTCTTGCTGTTTAACATCGGTTATTGGAATTTACCCTGCTAATATGTCTCGCCCGTTATCTGTTGTTCTGCAAGGGGTCCCTTTTCCATTTTTTATTATTGAAATTCATTGTGCTAACATGGAGAAATTTCCTTCATGGATCCTACGGCTGATTTCATTCTCACTCCACCAGTCATTTTTTTGTATTTTTTTATTTCTTGGAAGCTCCTGTCCAGGCGTACATGCTAAGCTGAGGCTTGCTGTTTAAGCATGTAGACTGTGAGCTATCTGGCTTTTTTCTGCTGCTAAAAAAGTTTGAATCTTGACATTGACAAACTTGTGAAGTTTTAAGACACTAACACGTTTTGATGTGTTAGAGTGCATACCATTGAAATATCTCTTGCCAAGAAATTACTTAAGACCCACGTTGATGTAACTTGCACTGTCCTTATCTGACTTGTACAGAACATTTTCCAGTTTGTCCTTGCACAGTGCCTAAATGCAGGATGTCATTAGTACCAAGAAAGATGATGCTTGGTGCAAGGTTTCTGCATGCAGCTGCAGGCCTCAGTTGGGCCAGTGCCACAAGGTCCAAAGTTTAGAGTGGTGATGGAGTCTAGTGAAGTCCATTGTAGAAACTGACTTCAGAGCAGCACTTGCATTTTTTCTTCAAAAAGGAGGACGTGAACCCATGCTGTTCCTTTGTGTTCGTGGACAGTGGAGGGGCTTGGACATTGTGTATTCCAGAGTGTAGGATTGCTCAGTCCTACACTAATTAAAAAGGAGGACGTGAACCCATACTGTTCCTTTATGTTCGTGGACAGTGGAGGGGCTTGGACAATGTGTATTCCAGAGTGTAGGATTGTTAGTCCTACACTAATTGCTCAGAGCTTGAGGTTGCCTGCTGTGATTCCAGAGAACAGTTTCTGGATTCATCTGGGCATATATTTGGTGGGCTCTCTTGCAGCCTAGTAAGGTCTTTTGGCCTAGGTTGAGGGGTAACTGACAGGATTCATACAGGCATTCCATGTCTGGTACAGGAGCTGCAAGATGTTCTTCGTGTTTCACTGTTAGTCATTACAGTTGGGTTATCTGCCTTCAGTTAGCCCTCAGCCGGTCTGAATACCCGAGTTTTGGATTCCTGCATCAGATGCTTTCTCTTCTTCCATGACATCAGGTTGTCAGGGGTATAAAACATGCAGCCAACGCCATTACATCAGTCTTTCTTGCTGCTTGGTGCCCGATGCAGCAGCAGTTCGCAAGTGCCGGTTGGCAGACTCCTGACATTTTTCGTTTTAGTTTCAAATCTGAAGTCTTCAAAAAAGATTTAACCGATGTCAGTAAAACTTAATTGTCTTGCCAATGGAAAGCAAATAACTCATAAAGATTTTAATTCGTACTGCATTTCTTGCTTAGGCCCAGACCAACGACGTCCCTCGCTGTGGGTTTTGTGCCTTACTCAACCCCTGAACTATTCGTCGTTGGTCTATTTTTGCAGAAAATTATTTTCGTACTCTGTATAACTATCCAGAATTGGCTTTGGTAAGCCATCTGACTACCGATATTCTGAAAAAAACGTAAAGATACAGACAGACCGCATAGGTCCAGAACTTAAGACGACACTTCCTTTAAGCTAGTCGCCAGTTTGCCGGTACTCTGAGGTGCTTTTGCAGCCCCTGATACCCGCTGCTTCAGATTCGCAGGCCTCTACTGAGACGCATTCGGAGTCCGGTATGCCGCAAGATGCTTAGACTATGGAACCTGCGGATTCCTCTACCTTGGATGGATCCGGAGTCGCTGTGCAGGCACCGGCTTCTGAGGGTGTATTCAGTCCTACAGATTTGCATTTTTAAAACGATGCCATCTTCATCCAGGCCAAAAACTCGACCCACACTTAGAAAACTGACGTCCAAACTGCATGGTCAAGCCCATATGCCTAAAAAAATGCTTAGAATGAAGACCTTATTACTTACATTAGGGGAAGCCAGCCTTCTCCCTCTAAGATCTAGAAATAATTTTCCTTCCCCAATTCTTCTGATCAGGATTCTGATATCTGTTTCTCTTGATTACCAGGATTTTCCCTTATCTACCTATGAGGATTCTGATGCAGAGGATTCCATTCCCTCTGCTTCCCCACAAGAAGTTTTTCCTTTGGTGAAACCTTGCACACTTAGCGAGCATTTCCACTGGGAAAGTGAGGATTACTCTGACTCCAAAAAGAGGCTTAGGGAATTCTTACTCCTTCCTCAATACAGGCCTTTAGCTATCCCTCCTGTTTTGGACATTGTAGATAATGCCTTCTTGGAATCTAGCCTGTATCCAGACACTTTACCTCCAGCTCCCAGAAAAACTGACTGGTAGAGTACCTGACTCTCAAGTTCCTCTTCAAGAATCCTACTGTGGATCCAGAGACCATTTTCCAAGGACCAAAGGGCATTAAGGCTACTGCTGCCAAAACTCCTACCACTTCTGGTAGAGATTCTAGGGCCTTGGACAGATGGGGTAAGAAGGTGCATACACTTCTACTACTTTGGCTATTGGGGCTTTAAATTGCCAGTTTCATGTGTTTAAGTACCAGCAGCATATTATGTGACTACTTAAACAGAAAATGATGTTGATTCCTAACTGTGCTGAACATAAAGAATTCCAGGATTTAATGAATAGTGCTGAACAAGTTGGCAAACATACTTTGCAGTGTGGTTTGAACTCTGTAGAAGCATCTTGCAGGGCTGCTGTCACTGGGTCTGTACTTGGAAGGCATGCTTGGCTTAAGGAGCAGGGCTTGCCAGATCATGCTAAAGCTAAATTTATTTATTATTTATTTCCAGTTTGATAACCGGGGAAGTCCACTGGGCCCGAAAGGCCGTTTTCAGTGGAGGCCCGGGGAGAAAAGCTCCATGATAATACATTACACACACACACAGCAGAAAAGCTCTAAACTAATACATTACACACAAAACACTCTGTTCTAATAGCATAATACTTTAACAATCTCCAAAAAAAGAAATGAAGTACATTGGGCAGTATACATAAGAAAATGATATATTTATGCAACTGTAATGTTAGTATAGTAGGAAAGAAAAAAGGAAATTATAGATAGTTTGAATGCAAGAGCAGAAAAGCATGGGAGAAGTGAAGGAGAAGGAAATAATTTAAAGAAGAGGTGTCCAGAAGAAGATAGAAAAAGAACAGATAAACTAATGTTCATTTTGTGATTGAGTCCAGTAGAACACCTTATGTAAAAGGCAGAAGATTCAAATGTGAGAGTAAGCATACAAGTGGGCAGTGGGATGAGAGCACTTAAAGGAAATAAAGGGTTTAATCGGGGAGGAAGGTGGAGATGATGAAGAAGAGGGAGGGGAGCTAAGGAGAGTGTCTGAAGAAGGGGAACCAGGGGGGGAATGGAACTGGGATATATTGAGATCTAGGTAGGAAGTATACAATTACATTTCCAATTTTGGGAGAGGTGAGAATGGAGAAGAGATTTGAAGTGTTCATAGCTTGTAGTGACTCTTAGAAGGGAAGGAAGTGAGTTCCATTTTTTTGCTGTAGTATAGGAAAGTAGGAGTTGGCCAGGGGGTCGTTTGGGTTTGTATACTGAAATAAGATTTTGGTGGCTAGATCTTGGGGGCCTTGGAGGAGTGTATATGGTTAAGATATTAGATAATGCTGGGCAAGCAGTGGGTTTAAAGATTAGTTTGTGTGCAATAGTAGGAGGAAATTGAGTTGATTAGGGAGTTCTAGCCATTGAAGACTACGGAGGCAGATGCAATGGTGTGTAGAATGAGCGGAGTTAGTAGCGAATTTGGCAATTTTGTAGTAGCAACTTTCAAGTTTTGAGGAGATAGAAGTGGAGAGATTGGATAGAAGAGGAACACCATACAGTAGAGAAGGGAGAAGGTAGATAGTGGCGAGTATTTGTCTTGAAGATGGAGTAAGAAAGTTTGCATTTCTATAAAGCATACCGAGCTTCTGATGAGTTTTTTTTTGTTTAGTTGAATATGATTATTAAATTTCAGGTGTTCATCAATGATAACTCCGAGTAATTTAGCACAACTAACAACTTCTATTGAGGACTGGGAGAGGCTGGAAATTATGAAGGATGGCTTATCAAGAGTCAGTGCTTTTGAGGGGGAGAAGAGAATGATGTGGGATTTATTGGCATTAAGGGAAAGATGATTTTGAAGCATCCAATTTTCTGTGGTTGTGAAGGCCAATTGGGTTTTGGCTTGGAGCTCGGGAAGGCTAGGGGCAGAGCAGATAACAGTGGAGTCGTCTGCATATTGTACTATTTGAGAAAGAGGAATTGAAGAGTGGAGATCATTGATAAAGATGTTAAAGAGCAGAGGCCCGAGAATAGAACCCTGAGGGACTCCGGTAGGGGTAGGTAGGAATTTGAGGTACCAGTATTCCATTTCACAGCTTGGGATCTATCAGAGAGAGCTTCTGAACCAAGAAAGAGAGTTGTGGGAGAGATTGAGAAATTACTGGATTCTCCCTTAAACCAAGACCGCCTTTTTGGCAACAAAGCAGTAGTAGTCCTCAAGACGGTGGAGAAAGCTAAATCTATGCAAACTGTTAAATATTTCCTGCAAGTACAACCTCCCAGATTTAGTAGGCATTGGCCTTAAAAGAATTGGTTCTTTCCAGTCTCTTCTAGGCCTTCTCAGTCCAAACCCAGGAACAGCAGACCACCTAGGTTAGTCTCGGGCTACACACAGAGCTAAGCAGTGGGTGGCTCCCACTTCGAAAGCAGGAAGTAGTAAGACACCCCCCTATGGAAAAATGTCATAATGACTTAACCTTAACTCTTCCAAGCCCTGTTCCAACTGCTTGCTCCCTTAGGAGGAAAGCTCACCCTGCATTCAAAAACTGGGAACTCATTACCCAGGACAAATGGGTTTTAAATATAGATGATGTGTAGTCCAGTCTCACTTTCATTTTTACATATGGGTTCGGAGCAGATCCTCTGCTCCGACTCTGTCGATTTACAAGCTCAAAGACTTCTGGTTGACTCGTGGCTAAGCAGGTATCCCATGGTGCACCAGTACAAACCCCAGGTCTCGTTTGCCGTGTCGACTAGATCGGTTCTGCTTCTCTTGGCTCTTGGTAAGTGTTCAAATTCTTCTATTTCAATTTTGTTTTACAGTTAGTGTTGTAAGGTGATATTATCTTAGGCAGTAGTGTTTGCCCTTTTCGGTGCATTCTTAGCTTAATCTTGTTAGTTTGGTATCCTGTGTACCAGTTTAGAGTTTTTGTAGGCACCGTTGTGCTTTTTTCCGTAGTAGGTAGTTTGTGGCAGTTTTCTGCTGATAGTTAACAGGGTCTCCTGTTCTGTTGTCTTTGTAGACCGTTATTGGCATCTTAGTTTCCTTAATCTGAGATAGTTTTTTTGGCGGGGATCCGCTGGTTATTTGCCAAGGGTTGGCGTTCCTGCCTTAGTACGTTAGTTATATACACTTTCTATGTGTTTTCTGGTCTGTTTAAAGTAGAAGACCCAATTCTGTCATGGTACTTGTTTCTGTACGGTTAGGCCCGTTTTAGTTACAGGACCTTAAAAAAATTGGTACCACATAGTTACAGTTTCTGTGTGTGCGTTTTTTTTTTCTGGTCTGTTTAAATTAGAAGTCCTAGTTTCTGTTCCACCGGGCTAGGCCAGTTTAAGTTAGAGGACATAGTCTTTGTGGTGCTTTCTTCTGTGGAGGTAGGCCCGTTTTAGTTAGAGGACCTCGTCCCCTTCCCTCATTCTTCTTTCGTGTGTGTGTAAAAGAGAGTAAGGAGCACAACCCTTCGGGTTTTAAGAAGTGCATGAAATGCTCCCAAAAGATGTCTTCAACGGATGGCCACAGTAGCTGTCTACTGTTTAGGGGCCATCCACCTGCAGGAGTTGCGCGTCTGCCATGCTTTCTCTCCTTTGGTGTTACAGGAGAGAAGGAACAAGCTTGTACTGAAGAGTCTATTAAACCTATCTTTTGAGGAAGTTCTATCCAGTTCTTCGGCTTCCTCCAAGTCTGGCAAATCTAAGTCTTCAAAAAGGCTTTCTCTGGCACTGGCTGGTGTCTCGGAGCCGCCTTCTAAACAGTCAAAATCTGCCTCTTCGACTCCACAGCCTTAGGGGATGAAGGAGAGCACTATTGCCGTGTCAGTCGGTTCCAAGTGTTTTGGAGCCGATCTCTAAACCGATTGAATTAGCAATTGAATCTGCTTCTCGGAGCCGGTCTGTGGATTCCTTACTGGTTTCTGTGTTACTAAAGTCTCCAGTGCCCGCTAGATCAAGATCCCGTACTATGTCTTCCAGATCTTCCAGGAGCCTTTTGGAAGAAGATGTGAAGAGGGTAGTGTTGAGACTCCTGAAGTCGTCTGCCTTATCAAAATTATTGTTTGCTTCGACCCAGTCTGCTCCGGAGCCACTCTATCCAGCTTTGCCCTGGTCTGCTATTCCTCCTCCGAGCCACGTTGACCCTTTGGAGCCGGAGTGCTTGGTGCCACCGGAGGTACTACCGGTTCCAGCTCCCTTTGTCACTGGTTTGGAGCAGGGTTTGGCACCGACACACTCTGTGCAGTCCGTCTTGTCCAGGAGCCAAAGCTCTCCTCTAGGCGCTGACAGGGAGGGTTGGAATCTTCCTTCGGTTCCGAGCCTTCATCTCAGTGCGTCAGCCAGGGTGAGCTTGGACCCTGCATCTATCTCTGAGCCGACAGTCTGGCTCCAACGGCAGCTTTTGTCTCTTCGGAGCTGGGGATGTTTACTGAGCCGAAGAGGTCGGTGTTTGAGATGATGAGCCTCATTCTCCAGCCCCTACCAGTGATACCCGCACTCTTCCCCCGAGAGCATCCACTTCGGTCTCAGCCCCTACTCTCTCCGGAGACAACAGAGACCCTCAGCCTCAGGAGCCATCGTCTGGTGGCCCCCCACTCTGCCGAGGTCTCCCAGGAATGCCCTTTCGAGGAGCCTTCCCGGAAGAGGCTATGTAAGAAGCATGTTGACTCCCAGGATGAGTCCTTTACATCGGACACTGACCTCGAGGAGTCAGAAGGGTCCCATAAGTCATCCTCTGATGTCTCCTTCGTGAAAGTCTTGGAGATTCTTAAGCAGAGGTGCGACTGGCCCACTGTCAACCCTTCTGATGAGTCTGTGTACCTGAAGGCTTTCGGGTCTCAACCTTCTGCCTCTTGGGTGTCTCCACCTTTTGACAAACTAATGGATCTAGTTAGTCGAAAGGTGTGGGATATTCCTGACGCTGTGAAGCCAGTCCCCAGGAGACCGAATAAGTTCATGCTTGCCCCTCCTGGTAGAGTTTTTGTTTAAGGGCATTCCTGTAGATGTCGTGGTGGCGGCGGCCACAAAGAAGGAGCTGGCGGAGACTTCTTCCTCTGTTCATACACCAAATAAGGATTCTCAACAGATTTCGGTGTTGTATTTTTAGTTCAGCTTCATTTACCCTTTGATCGTTGAACTTTCTCACTCACTTAACGAGATTACAGAGGGATCTCCTCAAGGAGTTAGATTCTGTACAAGGTGCTTGTACTGAGGCAGTCCCTGACAAGTTCTCTGCTCAGTTGTCCACCTTAAATTCTATAGTTCACTCCTCCATGCAGCTTATCTCCTATGTGGCTGATGGAGCGAGTAGAGCATCGGGTTCGGGGGTTGCCCTGAGGCATCACTCCTGGATGGGCTTGTGTAATTTTGCATAGCTGTTCAAGTCTACTTTCACCAACACCCCATTTGATGGTTCCTCATTGTTTGGTTCCAAGGTGAAGGTCACACTCACTCGGTGTGAGCAAGAAGAAAAGAAGCTTTCTGCCATGGGAGTACGTTTTACTGTTCCCTCTCGGCCATACCCCAACGGTCAAAGGGGTGGTAAAATGTGGTTCAAAACGTCCCAGAGGGTCTTTCTGAACACAGGGTGAACTCTCCTTCAGAGGAGGAGGAAATGGGAGACGTCACCCTAGAGGCAGGGGTGGTCCTCAATACCAGCAAGGCCGTGATTCCTTTCGGGGATTGCCTTATCAGCACTCTTGATGTGAGGCCCGACTGCATTTCTCTGGGGCCAGTCGGGGGTCGCATTTCTTTGTTCCCAGAAGCCTGGCTAAATATCACTCCATACAAGTGAGTTCAAAGAGTTATTACCAGAGGCTATATCGTACTCTTTTCTCTTCCACCGTTTGTTCCCAAAAAGATACCAGGTGTACCACCCAATCACAGGGATCAGGCAACTGTGACTATCAACAAGTTGCGTTTAGTCATCCAGTCCTTCCCAACAGACCAGATAGGATCCGGAACTTAATCCAGGTTCTTTTTACTACCAAACGAACCGGAGATTGGAGGCCAATATTGGACCTCAGCAGGTTAAACGAATCCGTGAAGGACAAATTTCGGATGGTAACTTTGCAGTCGATACTCCCATTGTTAGGGAAAGAGTATTGGATGTGCTTTCTAGATCTCCAAGACTCCAACTACCATATAAAAATGGTAAAGGCGTCCAGGAGCCATCTACGCTTCCAGCTTGGAGCCAGTCATTATCAGTTTCTGGCTCTTCCCTTTGGTCTCACTACAAGCCCCCATGGTGTTCATCAAATGCATGGCAGTAGTGACAGTTCACCTGAGACGTCAAGGATTTCAGGTGTTACAGTATTTGAACGACTGGCTGCTGACCACCCCCACCAGGCATCTACCCCTCCAAAACGGACACCACTGTTCAACTTTGTGCTCCGTTGGGGATCTCCACAAATTGGGAAAAATCTGCATTATTGTCTTCTCAATCTGTGATTTTTATAGGTGCAGAGGTAGACACAGTGAACATGACAGTTTGTCTCCCCACTGTCAGTGCACAAAACTTAATCTTTCAAATTCAATGTCTTCTTCCGTTGCGGAAGGTCAAAGCAAAGTGGGTTCTTCAACTCCTCGGGACTATGGCTTCCACCATTCTATTAGTACCATTAGCCAGGTTGCTCATAGGAGTTCTCCAGTAGCTTCTGTCTTCCCAATGGTCCTTCCAATATCTCCCGCCGAGTCATCCTAGCTTGCTGACTGAATCATGCAAGCAGGGCCTTCTTTGGTGGATAGCTCCCAACCATTTGATCACAGGCGCTCCCTTTGTTCCTGCCCAACCTGTTGCTACTGTGACCACCGATGCCTCCCAGATCGGGTGGGGGGGGGGGGCATTATCTCAGCAGGACTGTCCAAGGCACATGGCAAGAACACTAGGCTCACCTGCATATCGGTGTTCTGGGGATGAGGGTGGTGCTCCTAGTGTTGCAAGCACTTTATGACCACTTTCCTCTCTGGTTTATTGAGATGCAATCAGCATGTTGGTAGTTTGGTAACATCAACAAATAGGGCGATACCAGATCTTACCCACTCTGCCGAGAGGCCATGCGAGTTGGGGAATGGGCAATTTCTTCCCAGCACTTTCTGGTTGCAACACATTCCAGGGACGACCAACGTGATAGCTGACAAGCTCAGCCGGGTGATCCTACTGCCTGACAAGTGGTCTCTGAAACAGGAAACAGTGCAACAGATTTTCTGCAAATGGGGACAGCTTTGCTGTGACCTCTTTGCCAGCCCAGTCAACACAAAATGCAGCAGCTATTTTTCCTTCATTCCCCCTCTGGGGGAGACCCCCAGAGACGCTGTGTCTCACGATTGGCCCATGGGACTTCTGTATGATTTTTCCTCTATTTACTCTCCTTTCCAAAGTGATTTAGAAAGCCAGTCAGCTGGGAAGCAAGTTGATCCTCATTGCTCCTTACTGGCCTTATCAGTTCTGGTTCCCTTTTCTCAAGCCTCTTCTCCTGGATGATTCTTGGATCCTGGACCCTGCTCCAGATCTGTTGACTCTCATGTCAGGTTCGCTACATCCTTCAGTCCACACCCTCAGGTTGACAGCGTGGCTGCTCCAGTTCCATCCCTAGTCAGGCTTCATGATGTATCCTCCTCAGTATCGCATATTCTTATGCCCTCCCATAAACCAACTAGGAGGCTGTATGGCAGTAAATGGAATAGACTTAAAGGAAACTTACCTGCACATTCCAATAAGGGAATCTTGCAGGAAATACCTACTGTACAGGGCAGTCTCCATGCGCTATCAGTTCTCTGCACTTCCCTTTGGCTTGTCTACTGCGTCCAGGGTATTCACAAAGTGTCTAGCTCCAGCCATTGCATTTTGCTGGCAGAGAAATATTTAAATCTACCCATACCTGGACGATTGTCTGATTCAGGCGCAACGCCAGGACATGCTATTTAAAACATCTGGCATTCGTAAAGAAACTTCTAACCTCACTGAGGTACACCATAAACGAAAATAAATCTCATCTAGTACCCTGCCAATGACTTACCTCACACCAGAGAATCAAGTTTGACAACCTTGTTTAAACTGCTGGCCACAAAGACCCAGCTATCTGCAATGAAAATTTTGCGAACCCTGGGGTTCATGGCCTCTTGCATTTGACCAATTCCATATGCAAGACTGCATATGAGGAAACTACAGTGGTATCTAAAAAGCCTGCAGTGTCAGCATTCTCAGGACCTGGAATCACTGATTCCTATCATTCCTTGTATAAAGACAAAGTTCCTTTGGTGGGCAGAGGCCTGACACTACAACAAGGGTCTCCCTTTCAATCTACTCCCTGCTTCCAAAACCATAACAGATGCATCAGACTATACATGGGGAGCTCACTTGGCAGGGCAGTGCATTCGGGGCAAATGGAACCCGAGTCAAATGCACCTGCATATCAACTAAAAAGAAATGTTAGCTGTACAGAATTCTCTGACAGCCTTCAAAGACCGCATCCTTCCAGGACAATTGGGAACCCTGATGCCAGTTGAAAGCCCACCACAGTATTTTCTATCTTTAAGCCACCTTTGGCAGGTGTTTCCAGAGACTGAAGTGAAACGTCAGCCCTCTTCACCCCTCTGATTTAATGTGAGGTTCTTTAAGGTGACTTGCTGCTGTAGTTCAGGTAGTAAATTGAAGTGTGTGCTACATTACATGTGCTGACGATTATGGGTTCCACACCTCTTGGAGTTGCATGTTTTCTCTTTAGTCTGAAAGCCCAGAGAATGAGATGTTAACAAGCTACTACTTGTGGTACTGGGTTCAGTTCAGTCAGCCTGCAGTTGCATACTGTGTGACCAGGAACAAGTCCGTGGTTAAACAGGTAGCACACCTTTGGTGATGAAGGCTTAGACAGCCGCCCTTCAGATGAGACCTTAAACTGAGGCCACATCTGCCTGACTTGGTGGTAGCCCCGATAGATGTAAGACCTAACTGCACTTAATGAAGAGTAGGGGAAAGTTCCCACTGCCTTGGACAGATTTCCCCATTTAAGTATAAATACCACCATCAGGTCTGGCTTAGAGGATCTAATACGGTCAACAAAGTTAAATAAAATTAAAATAAGCCACTTAAGCAATCAGTGCTTTGTGGCAATTGGGGTATTTTGGCTAGGCTCCTTTATTGGTGTAGTGGACTACGTCCCTGGTAAGTACATATGAACCTGTTAGTGTTCTTAATCCCATTTCCCTCAGAAATGCATAAATGTCTTAGGAAAGAGGAAGAGCAGCTGTTCTTGGAACCACTCATCAGAATATCTGTCTTCACCTAGAAGTACCTACATTTCTCTCTTATCTCAAGGAAAATGCCTTTTTCAAGCCATTGAGTTAGTCTAGTCTGACCTGGCATCCGTAAGCTGTGATCTTACTGGTCGGTATTGGTCCTGGAGACCACATCATTTTCTCTGCTTTTCTAGATACAATTGTAATGCTGTAGCCAACATAAGGGAGTAGCTCCTCTGCTGTGATGGCCATAGAGACCTCAACCTCACCGGTTGCCTTTAATTCCTTTCTTCCAAAATGGTTCAGAATTCGGGAAAGGTTAATCTGTTACGTGTTGAGGAAGGCCTGGTCCTCTATTTGCCCTGCTGTAATTCCAGTTGTAATGTTGCACTAGTTTGGGCCTGTTCTTGCTCTAGGTGAGGTGATTGAGACTGTCCTTTCTCAAGGAGCAGCGTAAAAGCAGTATTCCGTGTAATTCCAGTTTTAATGTTGCACTGGTTTGGGCCTGGAGTAGATTTGTTCTTGCTTTAGGTGTGAAGTGTTTGAGACTGTGCTTTCTCAGAACAGTGTAGAAGCAGTATTCTGAATGTGAAGCTGAGGGTAAAGACCCACTTTGTCTATTCTGACTTGTGGGAAGCCTTGGGTAAGATGCAAGCAGTCAGCTCTCTGGAGGCACCTTTAGGATTCCTCTTCACCTCCCTCCACTTTGTAGACTATACTGACATCAAAAGAAAGGGTCTTCATTTTGCTTTGAGAGAGACTGCTAGGTCCCATTTTGGGTATCTTGATGCCAGCTAGGTAATCCAAAAGCACAAGCCTGCTGGCCCAGTTGCTGCAGTCCTGACTGGTGGGGGCAGGGCACATTTCAGTTAAGTCCAGTTTAGAGAGCTGTCAAATGACCTCTGAATTCTGACATGGTCCTAGTTGGCAGTGTCTAAGACCTTTAAGGTTGCCCATCAGAAAGACTTCTGAGAGCCAAACTGTCTCAGCAGAGGTTTTTGGTCTAAGGAACCTAGTCTATACAGCTGAAATACCATATTCATAATGGGGGCAGGGGTTCTTTTATCAAATTCTGTTTTATTCTGGAAGGGACTGACTTGTTTCTCTTATTAGATTTCAGTATACTTATCTCTTTTTTAAATGATTGCTTTCCTGCGTTGTTACAGATGCTCCAGGGTATTTGGGTTGGTGTGTAAATGTGTACAGTCCTGCATATCGGTATTTAGGACCTGCTCAGCCAAGTTCTGTTGGTGGGCAACACTTCCAGTAGAGTTAGCTGTTTGTTCCTCATACCAAATGTATTCAACTTATTTCACCTGGCCTACAATATAATAGGGGCAGACGGAATGCACAAAAGCGGGTGGAACTGCACTACTTTACCCCAACCACTACAATTTCACATCCTGCTCCAAGTCCATTTCCAAAATTTGCTAATGCAAGATAACATCCCTTTCCTGTAAGTGAATAATGCAACATCTGTGCATTACTGTACTGTCCATCCCCTGGTCAGGATATATGAAGTACAGAGGATTAGCCCATATAAAATCACTTAAGCCAGCAGATATAGGAGACTGCCTGATTTCCCCCTATGTTGGTGAAGTTTCCAGTAGTTTATTCAGTTAAATAGGCAGAAGGAAGTGTGTTCTTGTTCTAATGCATTGTATTCAACAGGTCAGTTGTTGCTGACAGTGGTTGGCGGGGGGGGGGGGGGTCAGGGGAGCTGATTGGAAGAAATTCTGGGAGATGGAAAAACAAGGATCCAGTCCCAAAACCTAGAGGTTATTTGAATATTCATGTAAGACTCAAGAGGGTTTACCAGTTCAGCAGCCTGTGGAACCTCATTCTTAAAGGGGTTATTTTTTAACAGTAAAATGGCAACACACCATGACCCACCAGTGTAGAATTTTGTTTAAGAAAACCCTTTTACTGGAGCTTTATCAGGTATTCCTGAATGGTTAGTGGAGCTGTTTACAGTTTGATCATTGAAAATGCTTTTGCGAGACTATCACCAGGCATTAGCCTGTTTTGGTATCGCATGGAATATGAGAATCTCTTTGCTTTTGTTGGGGGCTGATATTCTTAGAAGCAGAATATGAAAGCTTTATTACAGAATTTTTTACAGTCTGACTTACCAGTGCTTGTATCTCGTGTAGTATGAGAAGCTGTGCCCACTTTTATGGTGCTCCTATCTCCTGAAGTACACTATGAAAGACTAATCTTCTCTTGTTTGGCAAAAGGGATTACAGTACCTGCTTGGAGGCTCATATACGTGATTAATGTGACCAGACCTTTTTATAAGCCGGGAAGATGTGACACTTAGAGCCATGCTTGGTGGCTCCCATTTTTTTTTTCCAATACATGGATCCAGAGAAGTAGCTTGCAGTGGAAACAAGTGACAGAGCTCATGGATATTCATAAGTAGGAGGATTAATTAGGAGCCTTCTGAACCTTTTGTGTAGGCTTGACTAAGTGGTGAAGTCCAGACTAATCAGAACCTTCAATAAAAGTCAGTGTCTCACATCTTAGTTGTGCATAGACAGCCTGGGTGATTGTGATGTCAAGAATGCAGCAGTGTGGAGTAAGGCCCTGGGATAATACAGAAATTAAATGCAGGCCAGGTGGCTACAATATCTATACCTCATTGCTGTGTGGTTTCCACAGTGAGAGGGGGAATGTCCCTGGTCTCAGTGTGTGGTTCTGTGGTGCTTCAGTCTGGGATCTTCACTATCAAGCCTTTTCCCCGGTCTAGAAGTTAGGGCTCCTCTGATAAGTTTCTTCCTTTCTTTAGGTTCCAGGGATGAGGTCAGTGCAAAAGGGCTAGATACTTATCTGCCTGGCTAGATAAATTGCTGGAAACTGGGAGGGATTGGTGGAAGGGCGGTTAACCAGTCATCTGAGAGAAGGGGTGGTGCCTTGGGCACCAGGGTGAGGTTAGATTATGTAGAGGCTGATGCAGTCAGTATGGGAGTGGGCTGTCAGTCAAACTGGAAGGGCAGTTAACCAGTCTCCTGAGATACAGGGTGATGCCATGGGGCTAGGGGCAAGGTTAGATCATGTTGCAGTAATACCTTTTGAGAATTTCCTGCATTGAAAGACAGTGGCTGGTCCAAATACCAAAGATTTTGTCCCTTTTGTTAGGCCTGGCAGATGCACACCCATCTAACCTCAGAATGCTGAGGTGGAAAGAGTCATTATTGTGCACCATTTCTTCAGTTCTTTCTTGCTGTCAGATTCCAAAGCTCCTAACATAATACGTTGGTCAGTCTCAATCCAGCGACAGAATAACAAAGCTAAGTACCCCCTCCTAGGGGACTTTTACTTGTGGTGGCAGTTGCTTCTGACTTGAATGTCAGTTAAGACCAATGTTTAGTGTGTGAAAAGCAAATCTCCAACTGGGACTTTCACTCTGTACCCAGTGCTCCCATCACTATTTTGCCTGGACGTGGAGCATGACATTCCCAACTGTACCCAGTGCTCATATCTCTGTGCCTGGGTGTGAAACACACGCCCAGCTGTACCTGGTGCGCCTGTCTCTGTGCCTGGGCATAAAGCACATGCTGAGCTGTACCTGGTGCGCCTGTCTCTGTGCCTGGGTGTGAAACACACGCCCAGCTGTACCTGGTGCGCCTGTCTCTGTGCCTGGGCATAAAGCACATGCTGAGCTGTACCTGGTGTGCCTGTCTCTGTGCCTGGGCATAAAGCACATGCTGAGCTGTACCTGGTGCGCCTGTCTCTGTGCCTGGGTGTGAAACACGCCCAGCTGTACCTGGTGCGCCTGTCTCTGTGCCTGGGCATAAAGCACATGCTGAGCTGTACCTGGTGTGCCTGCCTCTGTGCCCAGGCATAAGGCACATGCTCAGCTGTATCATGTGCACCTTTTTCTGTGCCCAGGCATGACACATGCCCAGCTGTATCCAGTGTGCCTTTTTCTGTGCCTGGGCATAAGGCACATGCCCAGCTGTGTCAATTGTGCCTGTCAGTGTCCGGGCATAAAGCACATGCCCAGCTGTACCCAGTGCACCTATTTTAATTTTAGTACAATCAAGAGTAGGACATAGTCTCTACAAAAACATTTAGAAATTTCCTTGGTGGCCATCACATGCCAAAGTGTCTTTTGGTTTCTGTCTTGCTCTTTACCATAAGAGGCAAACATTACCTCTGTTTCAGATAACCTTCCCAGTCTTGAAATTGCCTTTGCAATCCTCTCCAACCTGAGCCTGTTACTGAGGCCTCTGGTGACTGCCTTTTTGAGGTGGCAGTGTCTGTGTGGCTTTGGTTGTTTGGCCAGGTGTCAGCTCTTGAGCTGCTTGGCTGGTCCCAGCTTCCTCTGTCTGGATCGTGGTTACTGAGGTGGAGGTCAGTATCTCCTGCATCATTGCTTGGAACAAGATTTGGGCAGAGTAGAATCCATTTCATGGGCATTCATCCTTAGCGTAACACTAGTTCACCAAAGACTCATCCAACACCAAACCTAAAGAGCTAGTTTGCCTGAGCCTCTTTTCCAGGCATACCCTTAGGACTTAGAGTAAGTGAAGACTTTATGGAATTTGAGGTCTAGACAACTGTGCCCTGACAAGCACCCTGTTAAAGGAAGCTCTTGTAAAAAGACAAAAAGTAGTACATTTTATGGAGTCCACAGATTCGTATGACTATGATGACCTGCTGAAATTTGAAGACCAACGTACCACAGGGTGCTCTTAACCTCAACCCCACTATAAAGTACCTCTCCTTTGCAGAGACTATAAGATGAGTCCTTCATTTGGAAAGCTCAGTGTTACCCTTGGTTCAAGAATGGTGACGGGCAATTTCTTGGCCTGTTTTGAGCATAAGCGTTTTTCTCCAGTTTTAGAAGTAATGTGATCTGAGAACATCACAGCTCCCTAACTCTTAGCCCCATGCTCTCAAAGCACTTGACTCGCCCCATAGTCTTGGCCACCCACAGACATTTCAATAGTAGGTCCGTGGCATATACTGAAGTGGTCTCCTCAGAATGAAAGGGAGCCAAGTGCTTCACTTCCTTGAAACTTTTGCCAAATTAGGAGGGTAGGATCTTTTCTAGGTTTGGCAATAATGCTGCTTTTTTGGCTATCCTGGCAAGAGCCTTAAAACTGACAATTTCATATGAACTTGGTCCAGGATGGCTTCCTGCTATTTATTAGAAGGATATAAGACGAGACTTTCCAAAAATAGGTGCTGCATCTCGAGCTCCAGATGTTGATAATCTGATCACTGCTGCAGTAGACTTAGCTACGTGGGTTGTATTCTGCTTTGGATACAAGTCGGACAGTTTCCAAAGCTTTAATTCTACATACTCAGATCATTGGCAGCTCAAGCAGAGCAGGAGAAAAATCAATTATCCAAGCACAAAGCCCTTCAGAGCTTTCCTGCCACCAAATGGCACTTTCCCACAAGAGGAGTTCTTTCTTGCTATGACTACTTCTCTTGTTGCAGACTTTTGGGGATTGACTATCGGCTTGCATTTTTCCATTGCCTGGCAGATGAACATTTTTGAAGAAGTCGCTATTGACAAGTGTGAAATTATATATATATATATATATATATATATATATATATATATATATATATTTTTTTTTTACCATTGTTTGGAGACTATTCCAATTTTTATTTTGTGAACATCATTTTCAATTCTGAAATCTTTAGCTGTTTGGGTTGTATCCTGCCATGGACACAATTGGTCAGTCATCAGAAAGCTCTAGCTCCTCCCACACCTACTCTCTGCTGATTTGCTTGCCTCTTGGAGGGAATTTTGCAGAATGTAGACATTAGTACTTTGTGTATCAAGCAAAAGCAGCTCAGAGGTTTTAGTTTTGGAACTAGTCCCCATAGAATCCCCTCCATATAGAAAATGTTGCCTTTCACAGTATTTTTGCTATATATATATATATATATTTTTTTTTTTCTTTCTGAATGCTGACAATGTTACTGTGTACCGTTTGTCAAAAACTATTTTTAGAACAAGACATTCAATTCATGGGCTGTTTTTGCTAGAAACTGTATTGCTTTTTTGAGTAATAAAGTTGTTTAATCACTTAAGATGCAAGCACACATTCTTTAATAGAAAAGAACATAACTTGCATTAACATTTTCTATTTACACACATTGTTTTTTTTTTTAAATCTTTTCTATCAACTTTCAGTCCAACATTTTATAAATTATTCAATACTTGCCTTCCCTTAAACCTCACTATATTTTACATGTTTTGTTCCCAAAAATTCCTTTTATTTCTTTGTAATTTTCGCCTTCCCTTGTCTAAAATCTCTCTCTACTGGTTTATCTTAAAGTGCAGTTGGTTTAGATTTTGGTTTCTGTTCTCTAGTAATTGCTCTTTTGGTGGCAAACAGAAATGAACTTAATAAGGCCTTATGTTTAGGCAGTTTCGGTCATGTGTCGTAGTTCAAAAGAATAATTTCCTTCGTTACTACCATTTTCTCCCCCAGTATTTCTGACAGCATACTGTGAAGGCAGTTTTTAAAATGTCATCACACTCCCAAAAAGTAATGTTCTCATTTACTGTCATCTTCCCCATCGCACCTCTAGCATTGCCGTCTACCAGATGAAGTGTTTGCTTGGGCTATAAAAATACTTATGCAAACACTTCCCCGTGGAAGACATGTATGTCTTTCTGTTGTCCCATTGTAAAGTGGCTTTCTTTCGCTTCCTTATCTTCAATAATCTTCCCTGGTTTTTATAATTGTCATGCAGTATTTTCCATGCGTTACTAATTACCCCTTTTTAACAACAGCGTCTGTTCTAGATTTGACTAAAAACTTGATCAGGATAGGTCTTTCACTTAAGATTACCCTGTCCATTTTTTCTTGGTGTATATCTTGATATCAGTCCCTGGTAGTGAAGGTAGTCCTCTATCCTACAGTCCACTCCTGTTACCTTTCCCCCTCTAGATATTTGCTCCCAGTACCATGAATGTTCTTTGTGTTTCACTGTTGCAGGCATCACACTCTGGTTATCTGCCTGCAGGTAGCCCTCAGTCGGCCTGAATACCAGCGTCTTGGGATTTCTGCGTTTGATGCCGTCACCTCTTCCATGACATCAGGAAGTCAGGGGTATAAAACATGCAGCTGATGCCATTGCATTCGCTTTTCTTGGTGAGAGGGAGACCGAAGCAAAAGCAGTTTGCAATTGTCGGTCGGCCGCTACCTGAAATTTTCGTAATTAGAGTTTCAAACCTGAAGTCTTCTAAAGCCAAGTACCCCGTTGGGGATCCTTTTTTCATGTCTAACTGATGTCAGAAAAAGTTAAAAATTGTTTTGCCTGTGAAAAGCAAATACCTCTCAGAGATTTTCATTCTTACTGCTTCACCTGTTTAGTTCCAGACCATGACATTCCTCGCTGTCAGTTTTGTGCTCTGTTCAGTGCCCGAACTATTTGTCGTAGGGCTGTCATTGTCACTAAATTCTTTCGCTCTCATTCTCTGTATTCCGCAATGGCTTCAATAAGCTGTCCAACTACAGATCTTCCGAAAAAACATAAGGATAAAGACACAGACCGCATAGGTCCAAAGCTGCCGACAACACTTCCGTCGCCAGTCTGCCGGTACTCAGTAAGGTGCTTTTGCAGAACCTGATACCAGCTTCTGCAGATTCGCAGGCCTCTACTGAGACCCATTTGGAGTCCGGTATGCCGCGAGATGCTTCGACTATGGAACCTGTCGATGTCTCTACCTTGGATGGGTCCAGAGCTGTTGTGCAGGCACTGGCTTCTGAGGGTTTATTCAGACCTTCCAATGTTCAAATTAAACCGACTACTTCGTTTCTGACTAAAACTACAGAATTTCTCATTCTGAGTTCGCACTATGCCTAGGAAACCGACCAAAGCGAATTCTCAGGCTCCCATTCCACAGAAATAAATGCCTAGAATGGCTGAAGACCTTATTACTTTAATTAGGGGAAGCCAGCTTTCCCAAACTAAAGAGAAATAATTGTTTTGTTCTAATTCTACAGACCATGAGTCTGATGACTCTGACCCCTCTGATTACCAGGGCATACCTTTACTTATGAGGATTTAGATGCAGAATATTCCATTCACTCTGCCTTCCCCCAAAGAGAATTTTTTTTTTCTGTGAAGCTTTGCATACCCTAAGAGAGCATTTCCGCTGGGAATGCCAGGACTATCCACAGTCCAAAAAGACTCAACTGAATTTTTACGCTTGCCTCAGCACAGGCCTCCAGCTGTACCCCCTGTTCTGGATATTGTAGAGGTCTTCATGGAATCCAGTCTTACCCCTGATACTTTACCACCAGCTCCTAGAAAGCCTAAAAGGTACTACAGAGTGCCTGACTCTCTCAAATTTGTCTTTAAAAATCCCACTCTGTATCCAGAGACCATTTCCCAGGGGCTTAAAGGTGTTAAGGCTATTGCAGCTAAAACCCCTACCCCTTTGGACAGGGATTATAGGGCTTTAGACCGAATGGGAAAGAAGGTATATACCTTTGCAACTCTTGCAATCAGGGATTTAAATTGCCAGTTTCACAAGTTAAAGTACCAGCAGCATATTATGGAACTTATTAAACAAAAAATGTTGATTTCTGATGGTGCAGAAAATAAATATTTACAAGAGTTAATGCATTCTGCAAATCAAGTTGGTAAACATACTTTTCAGTGTGGTTTGGATGCCTTAGAAGCATCTTGCAGGGCTGCTGTCACTGGGTTTTTCCTGAGAAGACATGCTTGGCTGAGGGAACAAATCTTGCCAGACTATGTCAAAGCAAAATTACTAGATGCTCCATTAAACCAAGAATGTTTGGCACAAAAGCAGAAGTTAAGATGGAGGAAAAAGCTAAATCTATGCAAACTGTTAATTTCCTACAGCTACAGCCACCTAGATTCGGTAGACATTGGCCTTCAAAAAACTGGTCTTTTCCAGTCCTTCTCAAACCTTCTCAGCCCAAACCCAGGGGTAACAGACCACCAAGACTACAGTCTCAGGGTATGCACAGATCTAAACAATGGAGTGCTCCCACCTCAAAAACAGTAGTAAGGCACCCCTTATGGAAAAAGTTCACAATGACTTGTCCTTCATCCTGCCCAGCCATGCCCAAGTACTTGCACCCCTAGGAGGAAAACTCGCCCTACATGCAAATACCTGGGAGTAAATTACCCAGGACCAGTGGATCTTAAACATTGTATCCCAGGGATACAGATTCTACTTCCACTCACTGCCAACCCCAAATGGGTTGCCAGACTTTCCTCCAAACCGGTGGGCAGAGGCCCAGAAGCAAGTACTTTCTCTTATCACTGTTAAGGCTACCCAACCTGTTCCAGCAGAGCAAAGGGGACAGGGTTTCTACTCCAGACTGTTCCTGCTGCCCAGAAAAGAGAATTCTTGGCGCCCTATCCTGGATCTGTCAATTCTCAATACCTTCCTGGTGGTACCAAAGTTTAAAATGCTTATACTCCAGCAGCTGCTTCCTGTGCTAGCTAAGGACTCCAGGCTGGTCACCTTAGACTTAAAATAAGCTTATCTGCACATCCCCATAAGGGAATTTCGCAGGAAATATCTAGATTTCAGGGCAGGCTCTGTGCACTATCACTTCCCTTTGACTTATCTACTGTGCCCAAAGTGCCTGGCTCCAGCCATTGCATACTGCAGGCAGAGAAACATTCAAATTTACCCATACTTGGATGATTGCCTGATTCAGGCGGACAGTCAGGAATTGCTACTTCAGCACCTGATGTTTGTAAAGAGACTTTTAATTTCTCTGGGGTATACCATCAACGAAAAGAAATCACATCTGGTACCCAGTCAACGGATTGTATTCCTGGGAGCAAGCTTGAACACAACTTCCCAGATGGCATTCCTTACTCCAGAAAAGCAGGTTCATTTGACAAATTACTTCAAGCTACTGGCCACCCAAACCCAGCTATCTGCAAGGAAAAGTTCTGCAAGCACTAGGGATCAAGGCCTTATGCATCTTCCTAATTTCATATGGAAGACTGCACGAGGAAACTTCAATGGTACTTAAAACGTCCAAGTGCCAACATTCTCAGGACCTGGAAGCCATGATTCCTATCATTCCTTACCTAGAGTTCCTTTGGTGGGCAGAGGCTTGCAACCACAACAAGGGACTCCCTTTCACTCAACCCCCCTGCCGCCACCCAAACCCTGACACCAGATGCGTTGGACTAAGCATTGGGAGGCCATATGGCAGTCAAATGCATTCAAGGCAGATGGAGCCCCAAGCAAATCCACCTGCATATCAGTCAAAAAGAGATGTTAGCTGTACATAATGCACTGACAGCCTTCAAATACCTTATCCTTCCAGAACTCTTGATAAAGACAGACAACACCACAGTTATGTGGTACATAAGTAGGGGGGAACTCCTTCCTACTCTGCAGGCTAGCCATGGCTCTGTGGAACACAGCCTTGAGCAATGAAGTGCACCTGCAAGCTCAATTCCTGCCAGGCAAACAAAATTCACTGGCAGACTTGAGCAGAAATCTTATGGACCCACGAGTGGAAACTGAAACCAAACTCATTCAAACTTCTAATCCACAAGTGGTAACACTGGAGGTGGACCTCTTTGCTTCCCCCCAAAACCATCAATTGAGCAAAGTTTGCACTAGAACTCCCCACAGCCAAGCATGGAAAGTGGATGCTCTACCCTTTACATGGGAAAACCTCTCAATCTATGCCTTTCACCCTCTGCCCCTCCTCTCGAAAGTACTACTCAAGATCAAACGGGATAGGCCAAGGACAATCCTTATTGCTGCAGACTGGCCATGCCAGCACTGTTATCCACTTCTAAGCAGTCTGACAGCAGTGCCACCCTGGCACCTACATCAGACCCCCTCCCTGCTGTCCCAGCAGGACGGACAGATTTTGCATCCTCAGCTGCAAACCCTGAACCTGGCAGTCTGGCTTATTCCCTGAATACTTCCCCAGCAACCCTCAGCAAACAAGTGCTGGATGTCATTCTTAAGGCCAGGAGGCCTAGTACTTGGAAATCCTATTCAGAAAAGTGGAACAGATACTGTTCCTGGCGTCAGTCTCACGGAAAGGACACAGCTGTGCCCACCTTAGCTCAAATCTTGGATTACCTAGCAGAGCTGCTCCCCAAAGGCCTTCTTTCTCATCCGTTAAGATTCATGCCTCTGCCATCTCGGATCATTACAATACTGAGCCACCCCTCCTTTCGCCTCTGATCAAACCGTTTGAGAGGAGCTAACAATTTAAGATCCCTAAGGAGAGCTCCCACACCTTCCTGGGACCTTAACTTTGTACTAGAGAAGCTCACGCTTCCCCCTTTTGAGCTTGCTGCTACAGCAGAGTTAAAATTCTTCTCTTGGAAAATAGCCTTACTTCTAGCCATCACTTCAACATGAAGTGTGTCTGAGTTGCAGGCCCTTATCACTGCGGAACCCTTCATTATCTTCCATGCGAACAGGGTTTCCCTCAGGGCTAACCCATTTATGCCCAAGGTGGTATGCAGTGCGGCTTTAAACCAGTCCAGCCATTTGCCAACATTTTTTCCTAATCCTTAGAACAAAGGTGAAAGGATCCTGCACTCCTTGGATGTGCACAGACGGCTCAGGTTCTACCTTGACGGGACTAAACCTTTCAGAAAATCTGACCAGCTGCTAGTCAGCTTTGCTACAAGGGCGGAGGGCAAGACCATTTCAAAGCAAACCATTTCCAAATGGATAGCACACTGCATCCATTTCTGCTACAAGCACCATGGGAAACCTACCACACAGGGGATCAAAACTCATTCCACTAGGGCTACTTCAACCTCTACAGCATTTCACAGGGGAGTCCCTACCAGGGACATCCTGGAAGCTGCAACCTGTAGATGTTCTTCATCTCACATTGCTGCAGTCCTTACACTTGGGTAGTCCGCTGTCCTCGGTCGGCCCGAATATCAAAGTATTAGGCTGACGGTCAAGGCGCTAAAGACTGACATCAGGACGTCAGGGTACAAATGTGCATGACCGACGTCATATCCTCAGTCTTTTTTGCCGCATGGTCCGATGCAGAAGCAGCGTTGCAAGTGCCGTTCGGCGTTCTGAAATTTTTCGAATTCGGAGTTTCAGACAGAGTCAAAGTTGGCTAAGTACCCCGTTGGGGAATATTTTAGTTTTTTCTTGCCTCAGTGGTTTACCGGATGTCAGAAAAAGTGAATAACTGTATTTCTTGTGGGAAACAGATACCGCATAGAGATTATCATACTTTGTGTATTCCTTGTTTGGGGCCTGAGCACGACGTTGTTGGGTGTCGCTTTTGTGCTAGGTTCAATAAGCGCACTATTAAGCGAAGGTTAGATTGTGCCAGGTTGGTCTTTGGGAAGCGGTGCAATTATAAGATGCCGTCGGATGCTCCGGCGCCTTCTTCGAAGAAGCGCAAAGACAAGGCAGCTAAGCCCAGGCAAGAAGAGTCGTCCGTACCGGACGCCGGTTCTTTAGAGGCGTCAGTGGAACCGGTGGTTCTGCCGGAGGCTTCTCTGGAGTCCCAGGGGGAGACTTTGTTATTGCAGGATGTGGCGTCTCAGGAGGCAGGTCAGGCTGAAGGGGCTTCTCAGGTTACTGTACTCCCCTCCTTTCCTAGGGTGGTTAGGCCCTCTCCTTCTGTTTCTAAGGCTTCTCCCAGAGGCAGGCCAGGTTTAGCTTCTGTTGGTGTCACTCCTAGTTCTTCAGGATCTGTACCCAAGACGCACATGCTTAAAATGGCAGAAGATTTAATTACTTTGATTAGAGGTTCTTTGCCCCCCCAGATAAGAGGCCTAGGGTGGAACCAGAGTTGGGGAGTTTTGAGCAGGCTTCAGATGTTTCAGAGTCTTCGGCTGAAGACTTGCAGGAGTATTCTCCTTATTCTGATTCTGATGCAGATGATTCCACTCCTTCTGCTTCTCCTCCAGAGGATTTTTCTTTTTCAGAGACTCTTCATTCCATGAGGGAACATTTTAAGTGGGAAGGTCAGGACTTCTCTGATTCCAGGAAAAGGCTTAGGGAATTTTTGCTTTTACCCCAGCATAGGCCTTTGGCTATACCTCCTGTTCTGGATGTTGTGGAAGATGTGTTTGCGGAGGCTTCACTTAATCCTGATTCTTTGCCTCCTGCTCCTGTTAAACCGGATAGGTATTATAGGGTGCCTGAGGCTCATAAATATCTTTATAAGAGTCCTAGGGCAGACCCAGAAACTGTTAGTCAGGGACCTAAGGGTGTCAAGGCCTTTGTTGTAAAAAATCCGGTTCCTCCAGATAGAGGCCAGAGCTTTGGATAGATGGGGAAAGAAAGTCTATACTTCTTCCACCTTGGCTATGAGGGCTTTGAATTGCCAGTTTCACATGTTGAAATATCAAAACTATCTTCTTTCTCAACTGAAGTCTAAGGTAGATGCTCTGGCGGAAGGCATTGAGTGTAAGGAATTACAAGATTTGGTACATGTCTCTGAACAAGTGGGTAAGCATTCTTTACAATGTGGTTTTGATGCTATACAGGCCTCGTCTAGGGTGGCTGCCACTGGGTCAGTTCTTCGCAGGCACGCCTGGCTGAGGGATCAGAATTTATCTGAACATGTTAAGACAAGGATTTTGGATGCTCCTTTACAGTCTGATGTGTTGTTTGGTTCACCTGTGGAGTCAGTCTTGAAGAAAATGGAAGACAAGGCTAAGTCTATGCAGACTGTTAAAGATTTTTGCAAGTCCAGCCTCCAAGTTTAGTAGGAATTGGCCTGCTAAGGGGTGGACGTACCCTTCTTATGATTCACAGTCTAGGGGTAGATCTAGACGTGGTAGGGGCAGAGCTCAGAGCTCCTTCAGACCTAGAACAGGGAGTTCTCCTGCACAATCTTCAGGTGAGGGCAGGGGCCAGTCCTTTCGTAAACAGGCCCAATGACCTACCTTTTCAGCTGCCAGATCCTTCTTGCCTGGCAGCACCTTTGGGAGGAAGGTTGGCACTCTTCAGGGAAAATTGGAGTTTGATTACCCAAGACAGATGGGTATTGGATATCATACACCAAGGTTACAGGTTTTATTTCCATACCTTGCCTCCTTTCAAAGGCATGCCGGACGTTCCTCCTCAGCAAAGACTAGAGGCTCACAGACAAATTTCTCTGCTGCTCCAAATAGGGGCCATTCAACCGGTCCCTCTGCCAGAAGTGGGCCTAGGATTTTATTTTCGCCTGTTCCTAGTACCAAAGAAGGGGAACACGTGGAGACCAATTTTGGATTTATCTATCCTCAACACTTATCTGGACATTCCCAAGTTCAAAATGTTGACGTTACAACAGCTTTTACCTCTGCTGGGCAAAGATCACTGGATGGTGACTCTGGATCTCAAGGAGGCTTACCTTCATGTTCCTATCAGGCTAAGTTGCAGGAAGTATCTGCTTTCGGGCTGGGACTTCTCATTATCAGTTCTCTGCATTGCCCTTTGGCTTATCTACTGCGCCCAGAGTGTTCACGAAGGTTCTGGCTCCAGTGATAGCTTTCTTCAGGCTAAGAGGAATACAGATCTATCCTTATTTGGACGATTGCCTGATTCTGGCCCAAGGAAAGGACGAACTTCTTCATCATTTGCAGTATGTGATAGCAGTGCTAAGATGCCTGGGGTATTCTGTGAACGAAATAAAGTCCAGTCTAGTACCCTCTCAGGACATGTGCTTTCTGGGTGTAAGACTGAATACAGCATCCCAGATGGCCTTTTTGACCCCGGACAAACAAAAGAATCTTTCTCTTTACTTCCATCAATTGTCTCATCAGTCCAGGCTGACTGCAAGGACAGTCCTTCAAGCCTTGGGGTTCATGGCATCTTGTATTCTGGTGCTTCCCAATGCCAAACTGCATATGAGGAAGCTACAATGGTATCTCAAAAATGTATGGACACAGCACTGGCAAGATATGGACACTGTCATTCAGATAATACCTTGCATTCAAAAGGAATTTTTGTGGTGGGCTCAGGAATGTCACCTAAACAAGGGACTCTCTGTGACCCGGCCAGAGGCGAGTCAGATTCTAACGACAGATGCCTCAGACAAAGCTTGGGGAGCTCATCTAAATGGAAAGTGGGTACAAGACACGTGGCCTGCCAGACTTCAACATCTACATATCAACTTGAAGGAGATGTTAGCAGTCCAATTTGCATTAATAGCTTTCAAGGATTTACTACTTCCAGGGCAGGTGTTGATTCTAACAGACAACACAACTGTCATGTGGTACATCAACAAGCAAGGGGGAACACATTCTTATCCTCTATGCAGACAAGCAATGATTTTGTGGGAGACTGCTCTCAGTTTACAGCTAAATCTTCAGGCAAGGTTTCTGCCGGGAGCACAGAACTCCTTAGCAGATGTGTTGAGCAGGCAAATTATGGATCCCCACGAGTGGAAATTGGATCCTCATGTATTTCAGAAATTGACAGTGTTATGGGGAACTCCAGACATAGATCTGTTCGCTTCTCCACTAAACTACCAGCTGCCAAAGTTTTGCACAAAAAGGTTTCATCCCACAGCTTGGAAAGTGGATGCTCTTTCATTCAATTGGAACAATCTTCATGTGTATGCCTTTCCACCTCTGCCTCTCCTCCCAAAGGTACTCCTGAAGGTCAGACAGGACAAGCCAAAGATGATTTTAATAGCTCCAGATTGGCCTCGACAGCACTGGTACCCTTTACTGAGAAGTCTGGTACGGGAGCCTCCATGGCCTTTGCCTTCGATTCCACACCTGCTGTCTCAGGAGAACAGTCATTTACTCAATGTCAAACTTCACTCTCTTCACCTGACAGCCTGGCATATTCTGTTTTAAACCCTGGAGGGTCTCAGCTTCCACAGCAAGTTTTGAATGTTATTTTGGAGGCCAGAAGGCCTAGTACAAGGAAAGTGTACGCAGATAAATGGAAGAGATTTTTATTTTGGAGTGCAGCGAAGGAATTTGATGTTTCTAAGCCTAATTTAAGTGTGGCTCTTCAATATCTTACTGAGTTACTGGACAAAGGTTTGTCCTCTTCTATTAAGGTTCATGCTGCAGCAATTTCTGCTCACTATGACTGTGACCCACCATTGTTTTCTCATCCTTTGTTTAAGCAATTCCTTAGAGGGGCAAAGAATATAAGACCCCCACGGAGAGCTCCTACTCCTGCTTGGGATCTCAATTTTGTGTTGGAGAAACTCACTCTACAACCTTTTGAGCCTGCAGCTACTGCTGAGTTGAAATATTTATCATGGAAGACTGCTTTTTTGTTGGCCATTACCTCTGCGAGAAGGGTTTCTGAATTACAGGCCCTTATGGCAGTTGAGCCTTTCTTAATTTTCCATAAGGATAGGGTATCTTTGCGTACTAATCCTTCCTTTATGCCTAAAGTGGTTTCTAGTGTGGCTTTAAACCAAACTATTCATTTGCCTACTTTTTATGCAAACCCCAAAATAAAGGGGAAAAGATTTTGCACACTTTGGATATACACAGGCAGTTGCGATATTATTTGAGCAGAACTAAAGGGTTCAGGCAGTCTCAGCAGTTATTTGTTTCTTTTGCTTTGGGTTCTCAGGGCAAGCCTGTGTCAAAACAAACTATTTCTAAGTGGATTGGGTTTTGTATTGCTTTCTGTTATTCCCATCATGGTAAGGAGATTCCAGCTGGGATTAGGCCTCATTCCACTAGGGCTACTGTCACTTCTACAGCTTTTTAAGGGGGTGGCAACTAAAGATATTTTGGAGGCAGCTACTTGGAGTTCAGTGCATACTTTCTCTAAGCATTATCACCTTCCACTTTACTCTAAATCGAGGGCTGGTTTTGCCACTGCAATTTTACAGGGCATTTTGGCAGCTCCTACTGCTTTATAGTTTTGCCATCCTCCCTTATCTCTGCTTTGGGATTCTACCCAAGTGTAAGGACTGCAGCAATGTGAGATGAAGAACATAGTACAGTTTTGTACCTACCATAAATGTAGATGTTCGAAGATCCGCATTGCTGCAGTCCAATTTACCCTCCCTCCTTCCCCTCTGTAGTTAGAGGCGGTGGTGTGGTTTGGGTTGTACATATTGTGAATATTGTATATATTGTATATATTGTACATATGGTTAGTACAAGGGTGGTTGGTTGTTTTTTGCTGTCTTTTGGTTTTGACCTTTATGTTTAGGGTCTTCTGACATCTGGGGCAAGAAAAGACTGAGGATATGACGTCGGTCATGCGCATTTGTACCCTGACGTCCTGATGTCAGTCTTTAGCGCCTTGACCGACGTCAGCCTAATACTTTGATATTCGGGCCGACCGAGGACAGCGGACTACCCAAGTGTAAGGACTGCAGCAATGTGGATCTTCGAACATCTACATTTATGGTAGGTACAAAACTGTACTTTCTGTACATACCTTCACCAAGCATTACCACTTACCTATCTTTTCTTAATCCATTGCTGGATTTGCCACAGCAGTCTTACAAGGCCTGCCAGACAGCCCTAATACTTCTTGACTGCCTCCACCCTTCCTCAGCTTTGGGAATCAACCCAAGTGTGATGACTGCAGCAGTGAAACACGAAGAACATAGTACAGTTGTGTACATTTACCATAAATGTAGATGTTCGAATGTATTCACTGTTGCAGTCCTAGTTACCCTCCCTCCAGCCCCCTAACTTTTCTATTTTTTTACCTATCCTCTTTTTTGGCCACATCTTTTAGCAGTATTTACTTTTTACTGGAGGTGTTCCACACAATGTAATTGCTTCTTGTTTTGGGGCTCCTGGCGTCCAGGGCAAGAAAAAACTGATGTAATCGTGTCGGCTGCATGTTTTATACCTCTGACTTCATGGAAGAGGCGACAGCATCCGATGCAGAAATCGCAAGACTCTGGTATTCGGGCCACCTGAGGGCTACCTGCAGGCAGATAGTGTGATTACTGCAACAGTGAATACACTCTAACATCTGCATTTATGTAAGTGTACACAACTGTACTTTTCTTTGCCCACTTTCTCCTTTAAATTGTAGCCTCCTATTTTCTGTACTTTTATTTGCCCACATCCTTGTTGGCAATCTCCTTTCTTCATTCCGTTGTTGGCTTAGTTTTTGGGTTATGTCCATAGAGCAGCAGAATGTATTCTATTTGGTCATAGTTCTTTAGAATCTGCATCCAAAGGCCCACTCTCTCCTTACTTTTCAAACCCCCCCCCACCGCATCATTACCATCCCTTTCCACTTGAGTTGTAACTTGTGTTGTGTAAGCCTTACTTTTGACCCCCACCCCCACCCCACCCCACCATCACCATCCCTTTCCACTGGAGTTACATCTTTGTGCTTATGTTGTTTGTAAGCCTTAGATCTGAAGTGGTTTCTCTTCTTCCTATTCATCACTGATGGGTTCGATTCCGAGTCGGTCTTATACCAAGCTTGCATGCACCAAAAACTCTCGAGCTTAGTTGCTACCCGCAATGCCCTTTACTCAGTTGTCTCAGATCTCATTTGCCGCACAGTCATAACAGCGTTTCACCAAGCTCTCCAGCGAAGTGATTTTTCTGATACATTTACAAGTTTTTGTAAATGTTTTTTCCTGTTTATAGTCTGTTTTTGATATCTATATTGTTTCAGCTCTGCCCACAGTTCTCTTTCTTACCATTATTGGTATTTTATATCTTTTCATTGTTGGCATTTTGACTTTCTACAATTGTGGTATCTTGTTACCATTGTTGGTATTTTCTGCCCTTGTGGTATCTTGTTACAGTTGGTATTTTCTAACTTTCTACCCTTGTGGTATCTTGTTACCATTGTTGGTATTTTCTAGCTTTCTGCCCTTGTGGTATCTTGTTACCATTGTTGGTATTTTCTAACTTTCTGCCCTGGTGGTATCTTGTTACAATTGTTGGTATTTTCTAACTTTCTGCCCTGGTGGTATCTTGTTACCATTGTTGGTATTTTCTAACTTTCTGCCCTTGTGGTATCTTGTTACAATTGTTGGTATTTTGTAACTACCTTGTGGTATCTTGTTACCATTGTTGGTATTTTCTAGCTTTATACCCTTGTGGTATCTTGTTACCATTGTTGGTATTTTCTGCCCTTCTGGTATCTTGTTACTTTTTTTGGTATTTTCTGCCCTTGTGGTATCTTGTTACCATTGTTGGTATTTTCTATCTTTCTGCCCTTGTGGTATCTTATTACAATTGTTGATATTTTGTTACAATTGTTGATATTTTGTAACTACCTTGTGGTATCTTGTTACCATTGTTGGTATTTTCGATCTGTCTGCCCTGGTGGTATCTTGTTACCATTGTTGGTATTTTCGATCTGTCTGCCCTTGTGGTATCTTGTTACAATTGTTGGTATTTTGTAACTACCTTGTGGTATCTTGTTACCATTGTTGGTATTTTCTAGCTTTATACCCTTGTGGTATCTTGTTACCATTGTTGGTATTTTCTGCCCTTCTGGTATCTTGTTACTTTTTTTGGTATTTTCTGCCCTTGTGGTATCTTGTTACCATTGTTGGTATTTTCTATCTTTCTGCCCTTGTGGTATCTTATTACAATTGTTGATATTTTGTTACAATTGTTGATATTTTGTAACTACCTTGTGGTATCTTGTTACCATTGTTGGTATTTTCGATCTGTCTGCCCTGGTGGTATCTTGTTACCATTGTTGGTATTTTCGATCTGTCTGCCCTTGTGGTATCTTGTTACAATTGTTGGTATTTTGTAACTACCTTGTGGTATCTTGTTACCATTGTTGGTATTTTCTGACTTTCTGCCCTTGTGGTATCTTACCATTGTTGGTATTTCCCCTATTTCATTTCCTCACTCTCTCCCTTTGCGTGAGTGTGATCTGGGATGTCTGAAAAGAACTTTGGGGTTTAAACACTGCTCTTTTTGCTGTGGTAAATTGCCGAATAGTGACCTCCATGAAGAGTGTGTGTACTGTTTGGGGGTTCTGCATTTGGCGAACCCCCCCGTGTGATATTGGTGCTAGCTTCATTTAGTGGATGCTGAATGAATGCCGTAATAAACTGATTTTGAATATCCTGCTTGCTTCGCCTTTTTCGGAGGCTATTTCTGCGACTGAGTTCTCATCCCCTCCTTCTGTGGAAAAGAAACATCCTTGCTCGGACCCCTCTTTGGCTGGTGACAGAGGTAAGTCATAAACACAAGGCCCGTAAGTCCTCAGAGCACCGTTCTGCCTCCTCTGTTCCAACTACTACATCAGTTCCAAGTTAGACTCCAGCGAAGCTTACTGAGGTTGCCTCGTCGTCACCTACCCCGGCACCATCTACTGCCTCTGTTCCGATCAGCTTATCTGTTTGTCTCAGCACCGACATCGCCCATCTCTGCACCTGTACCGGTTCCGACAACTACCTCGGAACCGTTTTTGTCATCCACCCCTTTTGTGACCTCTGCTCCGAGCCCATTCACGGCTCCAACCATACGGTTGTTGACTGTTTCTTAATTGGAATCTGTGCCGTTCTGTGATGCACCATGGATCTGATGCTCGTTGACTGTAGACCAGTTTGCTGGACAAGCCTGTAGCCCCTTTTTGGACCAGCCTGATTTCCCCTCAGGGGTATCGGTGAGATCATCAGGAGCCTTTCCGAATTGGATATGGTGCGCCTTTTTGACCAGCTGCTGACCGCCAGGGGATTTAAATCCGCCTAGACCATATCCCACTCCTGGCTTTGGGTCTATTATAGGTTCATAGGTAGGTACTAGGCTGTCGGCCCAAGGGCCTACATAAGCTTAGCCAACAAGGTTCCCTGGCTTACGCCACCCAAGAAAGTTATTTTCCTGTGCCACTGTCAAGCAGAGAGACAGAAGTGATCCCCGGGGTGTATTTCCTATTTCCCATCCACTCATCAAGATTTTTCTTGAAGAGTGCTAATGAAGAACTTTGCTTGACATAGGTAGCCTTTTCCAGAGTATGGGAAGTCTCTGGGACAGGAATCTATCCCTCCAGCATGTCCTGTTTATTGTGGTGACAAGGTTTAGTTCCCTCGAGCATGTAGCTCAGTGGGATTGGAATTTCTTTAGGTGTAGCATACCCAACAGCTCTGGGTTTGACATAGTTTTATATGTTAGGCAGAGATCACCTCGGAGTAGGCGATATGCTACGGAATAAAGCTGGAGTTTTTTGAGCCTGCCAGTGTAGGGCATCTGAGGGCAGTAATCCTCTATGCGAGTATGGCCTTTCCAGCTGCTGCAGATGTCTTGTGCGGTACATTCCAAAAGGAGCATTGTAGTCTATAATGGGTCTGAGCATCGAGTAGAGAGGAACAATGACCTTTTTTTCCATGGATGATAACCCTTTTTATGATGTGTGCCACGTAGGACTTCCTGACTACTGTGGCGATGTGACTATCAAAGGAGAGACTACTGTCCACCTGGATCCCAAGGTTTCTTATCACACATTCGGTGTTAAGTAGATTGCTGCCTATGTGGTAGTTCATGGGTGTACAGAGTTTTTACCAAAGGGGATGACACTGCACTTTTTGGCATTGAGCTTGAGGCCATGGCTCTGACACCAGGCATCTGTCACATCGAGACCCTTCGGTAGGATGTCCACATCATTTGGGGTCTTGACTATGGCGCCTAGTTTGCAGTCATCTGCGAACTTCGTTAGCCAGAGGTTTTTTGGGTTAGCCTGTACTTCAGAGAAGTAGATACCAAACAGAAGAGGACCAAGGATGGAACCCTGTGGTGCTCCATTTCTCACTGCTTAGAGGTCAGGTTTGGAGTCTGCAACTTTTGCAGTGTGGAGTCTGCAACTTTTGCAGTGTGGAGTCTGCAACTTTTGCAGTGTGGAGTCTGCAACTTTTGCAGTGTGGAGTCTGCAACTTTTGCAGTGTGGAGTCTGCAGCTTTTGCAGTGTGGAGTCTGCAGCTTTTGCAGTGTGGAGTCTGCAGCTTTTGCAGTGTGGAGTCTGCAGCTTTTGCAGTGTGGAGTCTGCAGCTTTTGCAGTGTGGAGTCTGCAGCTTTTGCAGTGTGGAGTCTGCAACTTTTGCAGTGTGGAGTCTGCAACTTTTGCAGTGTGGAGTCTGCAACTTTTGCAGTGTGGAGTCTGCAGCTTTGCAGTGTGGAGTCTGCAACTTTTGCAGTGTGGAGTCTGCAACTTTTGCAGTGTGGAGTCTGCAACTTTTGCAGTGTGGAGTCTGCAACTTTTGCAGTGTGGAGTCTGCAACTTTTGCAGTGTGGAGTCTGCAACTTTTGCAGTGTGGAGTCTGCAACTTTTGCAGTGTGGAGTCTGCAACTTTTGCAGTGTGGAGTCTGCAACTTTTGCAGTGTGGAGTCTGCCAGTGAGTCATATTACTCCAGCAACCCCTACTTTACTCTTCTCCCTTGGATTCCTCGGTTCCAAGGCTTATTTATCCTACTTTTTCTAGAGGACTCCCTTCCTCGGCACCGACAATGACACTGTCTGAGGCCCTGAGGCCCCTTTGCGTGTCTGCTCTGTCGGAACCCACCCCCCTTCAATCTCATGCTTGGGGGGTGGAACCTCCGGTTCCTGTCTGTTACGACGGTATTGTCAGTCCCGACTTCGGATTCGAGGGTGACTACAGCTCCAAGTCTGATTGAGGCTCCGTCCTGGGGCAGACTGTCTGGAGCGGGGTGTGACCCCAGTTCCGATTTTGTCTTCGGTGCTGGGCTCCCATTCCTCTTTGGGTGGGCCTGCTTTCCGGGTGATGGAGAGGGTGCTCGCTTCTAGCAATCCTCCGTTGATTATTCCCCCAGTTCCTTCTGAGCCACAGCTGTCAAAGATCACCCCCCCCAGGGCTCCGAGAGCACAAGGCTAAGGAAAACCCCTACCCAAGGTATTTCCCTTTGTCTTTTTCGGATGCTCCCACTGAAGAGCCCACTTGGAAACTGGTGTGTAAGAGGAAACACATGGACTCCCCAGGGGAGTCCTTCACGGAAGATGTGGACTACGATGATGAAGAGTCCCCATGGTCACCCCCCGATGTCAACTTTAGAGATGTCATGGAAATCTTGAAACAAGGGTGACTGGAAGCCCTCCAACCCTTCCTCACAAGAATATGTATGTATGAGGCCTTTCACTCTCAGCCCTTTATGTATTGGGTGACCCCCCCCTCCCCCCCTGCCGTTGAGTTGAACTCATCGTGCAACGGGCATAGAAGAACCTAGACTCCTTTGAGGCCATCCCCAGGAGATCAGACAAGGTACTCAACCCTCCAGGGGATTAACCCCTTTGGTCTAGAGGTTTGCCAGTGGATGCTATGGTGGTGGTGGCAGCCACGAAAAAGGACCTTTTAGGAGAGTCCTGCTGTTCACCCTCCCAACAGAGTGTCTCGGGCAGTGGACGGGTTAGGGAAGCGAGTTTTTGTGCCTGTGACCTTTGCAGTTAAGTGTCTGAACTTTTTGGCACATTTTACGAGGCTCCAGAGATCTTTTCTCCAAACTCTCCAGAACTCTCGCAGGCCAAGTATTGGATGGAGCACGACATAAAGTTGCTTCCCAACTTGCCATCCTAGAATCAATATCTAATTCATCCATGAGGTTGCTGTTAAACTCAACCGAAGGAGCAGCTTGAACTGCGGGTGCAGGCATAGTCATGAGACACCACGCCTGGATGCGCATTTGTGACCTCGCGGACTCCAAGTCTTCCTTTCTAAATGGCCCTATTGAGCCATCCTCTCCGGTGCTAAGGTCAAGGATACATTAGCCAGGTGCGAGCAAGACGGGAAGACCTTGTCTGCCATTGGCCTACGCTTTTCCAAACCTCAGCATTCCTTCTCCTGGAATCAGAGGAGCGGGAAGATGTGGCACAAGAAGCCTCAAGGTGCTTTCCGAGATGCATGTGGTGAGGACTCCTCCAGAGGCAGAAGGGGTTCCAATAATGGATGATGTCCCTTTCGGGGCAGAGGGGCTCCCCGGAACCAGGGCCCCAGATATTCCTTCTTGGGTAGACCACATCAGTGCTCCTGAGGCGCACTGATGCCCCTCAGGAGCACTGATGCAGTCTACCCAAGAAGGAATATCTGGGGTAGACAGCATCAGTGCCCCTGAGGCGCAGCCCGATTGCTTTCCTCTGGAAGCAGCTAGGGTGCGTTTTTTTCTGCACCAAGCCGCCTGGCTCTCCATTACAAATGATCAGTGGGTGCAGTGAACCATTACCAGAGGCTACCATATTCCCCTAATAGCTTATCCAAGACCTCCAAAATCCCTTCACGATGTTCCACCCAGTCAGAGAGGAGGCAGCTTCCGAAATATGAAAGCTATGTCGAAAATGAGCCATCCTACAAGGTCCCCTCAGATCAGTGCGGATCAGGGTTCTACTCAGGATTCTTTTTGGTGCCAAAGAAAACCTGGGACTGGAGGCCCATTCTGGATCTCAGCCTACTAAACAAATTGGTAATTCAGACCAAATTCCGCATGGTCATGATTCAAACCATCCTCCCCTTTCTGCAGGAGGGTGTGTGGATTTGCTCTTTAGATCTCTGTGATGCGTAGTACCATATCAAGATGGACAAGCGCTCCAGGAGCCTCCTTCTCTTCCGGTTGGCAGCCAGTCACTACCAATTCAGAGCCCTGCCTTTCGGCCTCTCGATGGCCCCAGTGTGTTCACGAAATGCTTTACAGTGGTAAAAGCTCATCCGAGACTTCAGGGATTCCAGGTGTTTCTGTACTTAGACGATTGGCTCCTCTCCACCCCCCACCAAGCGTCTTCTGGACAGGGCCCTCTGCTACACCCTGGTATTAGCAGAGTCACTAAGGCATCACCATACATTGGGAGAAATCCAACCTTCAACCCTCACAACAACTGGAATTCATAGGGGCAATATTCAACACCCAGTCGAGCCTGATCTCACTTCCTCTCCCCAGGCTTCAGAGACTAAGGGCTCAAGTTCAAGTGATACTCTGTCGAAGAAAGGTGTCTGCAAGGGAACCCCTCCAATCCTTGGGATCTATGGCTGCAGCCATCCCTATAGTTGCCTTAGCCAGACTACACATGAGATTACTGCAGTGGTTCCTTCAGGCCCAGTGGATACCCAGTCTTCACCCCAAGAGCTCACAGATTCTCATCACCAACACTTGCAGACTAGATCTCCTCTGGTGGATGAGTATGGACGAAAATCTTTGGTGTCGCCCCTTCCAGTCTCCCCAGCGCCACAGTGACCACGGATGCTTCCCTGATGGGTTGGGGGGACCACTTCCAGGGAAAGTCAGTCCAAGGCACATAGTCCAATGTAGAGGTCAACTTGCATATCAATGTCCTGGAGTTAAGAGCGGTGCTATTGGCGTTGCAAGATTTTCATCCACTCCTTTTGTCCGGAACAATTGCTGTCCAGTCGGACAACATGTCCGTGGTCTGGTACATAAACAGGGAGGGACCAAATCTTAACCCCTATGTCACGAAGCCATGAGAATCTGGCAGTGGGCGATAGCTTCCAACTGCTTTCTGATCGCAATGCGTATTCCGGGGAGCTCCAATGTGATTGTGGACAGGCTGAGCAGATGCATTCTTCATCCTCATGAGTGGTCTCTCAACCAGAGTGTGGTGGCGGATATTTTCATCCATTGGGGCCAGCCATGCTGCGACCTTTTTGCCTCCCCCTCAAACAAAATGCAGCAGCTACTTTGCCCTCTTTCCCCCTTTCGGGGAATCACAGAGAGATGCCTTGATCCATGATTGGCCCATGGGGTCTCCTTTATGCTTATCTTCCAATTCCTCTCATTTTCCTTGTTCTAAGGAAAGCTATTCGGTTGAGAAGCAAAAGTGATCCTCATTGCCTCGTTCTGGCCTCAGTTGTGGTTTCTCTTCCTTTGTCCTAATCTTTTACAACCTCCTTGGATCCTAGACACTTGTCAGGACCTCGTATCTCACCGACAAGGGTGGACTCGCATGAATCTGTCCATTCTCAAGCTGACAGCTTGGTTTCTCCACTTCCATTAGTTGCTAGGCAGGAAACCCTCTCATCACCCATACGTGATATCTTGGCATCTCATAAACCATCCACCAGGAAACTTTACAGGGACAAATGGAAAAGATTCTCTATTTGGTCACGTAATCAGAAGTTAGACCTGTTCTCAGCCCTCATAGCCACTTTTCTTCATTATCTGGCCGAGCTGTTCGACAATGGGGCCTCAGCTTCCACCATTAGAGTCCATCTAGCAGCTGTTTCCAACTTCCATAATGGGTCAGATGGAGTGCCACTTATTTCTTCTCGCCTTTGCAAGACCTTCCTAAAGGGTGGAATCTGTCCTGGGGTTCTGCAGTCTCTTTCTCTGCCCCCTTTTGTGCCGGCTGTGACATGTGATCTAAAATTCCCGTCATGGAAATCCTTATTTCTGGTGGGTATAACTTCAGCGAGAAGAATTTCTGAATTACAAGCATTGTTTCAAGAGCCCTTATCTGATCTTTCATAAGGACAGAGTATTACTTCGTACTAACCCATCCTTTCTCCCCAAAGTGGTTTCTGATTTTTTGATTAACCAGTCCATTGAGCTCCCTGTGTTCTTTTCACATTTCTCTAACAAGGGAGAATACTGCCTACATTCCTTGGATGTTCTTAGACAGTTATGTTTCTGTCTGGACAGAACTAAATAATTTCGCAAGTTGGACCAGCTTTTCATTTCCTTTGTGGCTCCTAGAATGGGAGGTGCAGTATCAAAAGTTACCCTGTCTAAATGGCTCAGGGATTGCATTGCCTTCACATATTCACTTAGAGGGATCTAAGCCTGGCCAAATCTAAGCTCACTCAACTAGGGCTATTGCAGCATCTGTTGCCTTCCACTCTAGGGCCTCCGTGGATGACATTTGTGCAGCTGCCATTTGGGCTAAGCCCCACACTTTTATATCAAGCATTACAAATTGGATCTGATCTCCAGGGTAAGAGCGACCTGTGGTTCAATGGTTCTCAGGAATGTTCTTCCATAAGGGCCATCCAGGTTCTCCAAATAGCTGGGGGGACTGTCCCATCAGTGATGAATAGGAAGATTAACAACTTCAGAGAGAGTTATGTCTTACCATAACGTTCCATCTGAGTTGTTGATCTTGTAGTCATCACACCCTCCCAGCTACCCCCTGCTAAGGTTCCTGGTGGATGATCTGGGTCTTTGTCGTGTATTAGGGTTTCTGCGCAGAGATGGCCTCTGACTTATTTCTTCTATATGTTGCATGCAAACTCTATCTGAGGTAACTGAGTAAAGGGCATTGTTGGTTGCAGCTTAGCTCGAGGGTTTTTGGTGCATGCAAGCTTGGTTTAAGGCTGACTCTGTTCCAAGGGCTTGGCACCGAACCCATCAGTGATGACTGGAAGAAGATGAACAACTCGGATGGAACATTATGGTAAGACGCAACTTATTTTATTGAACCCCCCTACCTCATCATCAACATCCCCTTCCACTTGAGCTATACCTTTGTGCTTATGTATGTAATCCTTACTTTTGAACCCCCCCACCACATCATCACCATCCTCTTTCACTTGAGTTTTATAAATTTGTGCTTTGTAAGCTTTACTTTTGAACCCCCCACAGCATCATCACCATCCATTTCCACTTGAGTTATAACTTTGTTCTTTATGTATGTAATCCATACTTTTGAACCCCCCAACTCATCATCATCCCCTTCCACTTGAGTTATAACTTTGTGCTTGTGTTGTGTGTGTAAGCCTTACTTTTGAACCCCCACAGTGCATCATCACCATCCCTTTCCACTTGAGTTATAACTTTGTGCTTATGTATGTAATCAATACTTTTGATCCCTCCCCAGCGCATCATCACCGTGCCTTTCCACTTTTGTTATAACTTTGCTTATGTTGTGTGTAAGCCTTAACTGTGCAGCTCTAAAGTACAACTTCAAATCAGATGATCCTAAGATGCCTTGTTCTTTTGGGAGGATCAACTTACCCCACATAACTGTTACCCTTTTTTCCTTTACAGATAAATTCCTTCACTGTTATTGTTGACTACTTTGGTATATAAAAATATGCCTGACCTGTGTATAAAAAAGTCTTAACTTTTTCACAGCTTGTATCTTAACTGTCCATTTCCATAAACAAAACGCTTCCAGTTTCTCAGGTTTTGTTATCTTTTGTTTAGTCTTTTCCCACATATCCTTAGCTGCTGTAACAGAAACTTTTTAATCCATAGTCCTTAGTACTTCATCTTGGTGTCGGGTATTCTTAAATCAGATCTTGAGCAAGTACAAAATGTATGGCTTTAGCCTTTGTTTCATCTTCTATTCTGAAAAAAAAACTTATCAATGCTGGTTAGCACGGAGGTTGTACTTTACAGGATTCATGAAAAACAAAGCATCTCGAAATAAAATCAAGTTTTCTTGTTTACTATTCCAGTTATGTCCTTAAATTTGAGTTCCTTGTTTTCTAAATATAAAGCAAATAAAAGAGAAAGGGGACGCACACACCTTGTTCCTGTGTTGAAACGGAACTTAACAGGTAGGAACCCTTCATATATTTTGCTAACGTATCAAGGAATGCAGTTGCTTCTATTGCTGTATCCATAAAATCCCAGCTTACTCTGTCAAATGTTCTCTGCATCAAGACCCACCAACAGCAGTATTTTCTTGCATTGTAATTCCCTGTGGGTCGTCATTCTATTATTCACATGTTTGACTCGTCACAAAAACGCAGTGATCCATATTTAGAAATTGTCAACACCTTCACCATTCTTTTAGCTGGTGCAGACAAAACACTTTAAAGCTGAGATGGTTATGTTTGAAGCTGTCTGACAGGTGTTTGCCCTCTGAATAATACAGCCACCACATCTTGGAAAATATAGCTTTTGAGACATTTTAACCTGAAATTTAAATGTTGGGAAATGTTTTTCTGAATTTAAAATGGTGTTTGAGCATTTTGATACTTGTATGCACTTTGCAGCAACTTAACTTCATTTCTTGTTTTTTCTCAATGCATTTTTTTTGAAGGGGTTTAGAGTTCTGTAGGGGGCTTTGTGTACTGCTCATGCTTTTATTTTTGAATTTTGAGGGAATGTGTGACGTTTGTGTAAATGTGTGGTGTTTGTGAACACTAGTCTGATGACACATCTTCTGACTGGCTTTTTCCAGCAGTAGTTACCGGCAATCAGACCTCTTCCTCTGGTACAGCATGGATTTATACTCCAGTCCTCCTGTTTCTTCTTCCAGTGTACCTAAAAATGAAAACAAGGAGGAGAAAAAAAAAAAAAAAAAAACTAAACCCAAACCAAAATAGGAGCCCTTCCTTATACCATGGGTGCAGACAGTGCCTCAGTCACTGTGGATGGTTTCTCAGGCTGCTCACTGTTGTCTCTGGGGTACTGTCATAAGGTCCCTTCTGCCATCGTAGATGGGGGTAAGCACATCCTCTGAAGGTGTACTAGTGTCCCATCTGGGTGAGGGAGAACATCTTGGGGTCTGAGATGCTTTCCTCAGAGGGACACTGGAAAGGGAAGTCTTGTTTGGAATGAAGTGCCATCTTTCAAGATTTCTCCTTCCAAAGATGTCCCTAGAAAAAAAGGAAAAGGTTGAAGATGGCCTTCCAAAGACATGTCTGTTTATAGGTGTGATTATCCTATCTTGGCTAGATGTTTGTTGTAGGCTTTTTATCTTAGAAAGCACTAATCCATACCAACTATCACTGCATTCCTGAGGAAAATGTGTCATACTGACAATGATTTTTCTTTCTGGTTCTCAAGCCAAGACTGGCTTGCAGGAAAGCTTTCCCCCTCCAACTCAGGGTAGTATTAAGAGGAGTGTGATGTATTTTTGTGGAAACAAGTGGAAGTCCCCCTAAACTGAGGAGATGCAATGTGCTGCAAGTGGACTTTATTCAGGTTACCCCCATTGCTGCTGTTATGCCAGCTTTGGAGGCTGTGGTAAATGTTGCCGCAGTAACCCTGACCACCTGCATTCATGCTGCAAGAAGGCTTACTTAATACTATCTTTTCCACGTGGACAGGAATGTAAGGTATTAGATTTTAAAGAGAATTTTCTTAGTTTATTCTGTGAAATATTAACTGCTTGGGGAGCTGTTTTAAGAAGGTATGCCTGAGCGTTCTCAAAAGTTACTGATGAGATAGTCTCCCTTAGACAATGAGATTTTGTTTGGCCGTATTGCTTCCTAGGTTCTCAGTTTGACAGCAGAGGGGAAATAATTCAAGGACTTGAGATTTTTCAAGCCCCACACTACAAATCTTATGAACACTGTACTGTCCCTGTCTCAAAAACAGTCAGTCCCTGACTTCTTGACAAGCAGGGAACAAAAATATGGCAGGAGAGGAATAAACAAAAAAAAAAACCTTCAGAAAAAGGGACAGCCTGTGCCTTCAGAATGAGACTCTGCATTTCTTCCCCCTTCGCTACAATCTGAACCAAACATTTTTCTCTTTCTTTAGCCATGCTCACCCAAGGAGCTGTACTACAGATGCCCTCAGTCCATAGGGAAGAGCCATACTACCAATGCCCTCAGTCCAAAGGGAGGATAGCTTCTCCAAAATGGTTTTGGTTTCAGAGAATGAGAATTTCTTGTGACCAGTTTAAGATCTATCTTTCTCAACCAGTTTGCCAAAATTAAATTCAAAAGGTTTAGTCTGTTACCAGTACTGCCTGTTCCGATTCTTATAGTTCATAGGTAAATACGACACTAGCTCTTGCACGCCATTTTAAGCGCAGCCAGTTTCCCTTTTGGTGCTTGAATTAACCTATCCCATTTGGTGTTGCATTGGCCTTACCCGTACGTGGTCAGTAAATGATATATTCCCCCTGGTGAGAATAACTGAGATCATTACCATGGGTAATGAGGGGACCTATATGTGGGATGAAACGTTTAGGAGCTGCCTGTGTCCTTTAGTAGTACAGAGGGCAGTACTGGGATACATTTTCTATTAGCCATCCATAGATACAAGTTGTGTCATATGTCAGTATGGACAGGGATGAGTTTTTCTTTTAAATATGTGAATGTGCGAGTCTCCTCCAGACCAGTGGCACCCTGTGCAAGATGCACCTGTTGTAGAATAGAGTATGTGCTGTATCTTTAAGAAGTATTTCAAGGACTGAACTTGCATATAAATAGCACATGCTAGCTTCAGTGCCATTTTGAGTGTGCAGCCAAAGTGTGAGCATGTACGAGTGTAATAGCTAGTTTAAGTTTATCGAAGTTCGTTATTAAGCTTCAATCCTGATGGGTTCACGCATAACAGAACCATGAAGTCTTGTCTATTGTAGTCTGACTAGGCGTGCAACATGGTGTCAGAACCAGGATTCCAGAGACTGATATTCAGAGGTATGAGGTGCAGAGATAACAGTGAAGGTAAACTAAGAGAAACGAGCACAAGAAAGAGCCAGGAAAGAACGAAAGGTAATGAAAACTTGCACGAACAGTTTATTTTATAGAAAAGGTAAGACCGAGTATTACAAGAGCACAGACCGCATTATCAAACAAGCGAGAGGCACAAAAGGTTTATTGATAAAACAAAATGTTTAAGATTAAAATATTTGATAAAACAATTGTCAGAAAAGCATATAAAGGGTCAGAAATTACCTTGGAATTGCAAAACGAGCATGTTAAGAGTAAAACGGGCACAAAAGTACAATGGTCATGAAAAGAGATTAAATGAGCAAAGCTAATATAAGGGAAAAAAGGCACATTAAGTGTAAACAAAACAAGGCAACAGAGTGTTTTGGCACAGCTGCTACTTTGTGTTGTATTCCGGGCATAACAGGAGATCTCAAGTAGTTACCTTCATTTGTCAGCAACCTGTGGGCTTTGGATCCGAGCCGGCAGCATACCAAGCAAAAAGATCTGAGCCCCAAGCTCCTCCCCCCTACCCATACTACACTGCAACCTCCTTCCAGTCCTCAATCTCGTTTGCCACGGCTTTGCCAGCACGGGATTTTTGAGCTCCAGGCACGTATCAGGGTTTTTTCGAAAACTTTGGTCTGTGTGTGCCCCTTTTTGATAATTTTGAGAAATAATTATTAGTTATCCCACTCTGTTTATGATAATTACTGGTTTTTCATTTCTTGAAAGTTGTTACATTTCTGTTAGTGTAGGCAGTCTTCCCTCCCATAGTGTGTGTGTGTGTGTCCACTAAGATGTCAGAAAGTGACTTTCTCCAAGTGCACAGAATGTGGCCACAAACTGTCTGCAGCTGATGGTCACACTGTATAGTTTGCTTGGGGGTGGCCCACTTGTCTTCTGGCTGCAAGATCTGTGTGGCCTTCAACCCTCGAGCCCTGCGGGATCGCATGAACAAGTTAATTTTGGCGGGTCTTCTACCCGCAGGATCTACTTCTGCTGCTTCCTCACCAGCCACGGCTGTGGCTGTTCAGCCTTCAGGCCCTTCTCACCTGTCCGGGACTCACCCTCCCACCTTACCACAGGGAGAGAGAGGCCAAGAAAGACAAAGTCAAAGAAAAGCACAGGGAGACAGACATTTAGACAAGGAAAAGGATAGAGAGAGGGGCCGGAGCAAGCATCAAGCCGAGTAGGATCCAACGGCCCCTCCCGCTAAGGTGAGCTTGTCTCCGGTGAAAGTTACCAGGCCATCCTCTCCTCTGCTCCATTCACCATGTTTTTCGCCAGAGGAGGAGGCTAGACCACCCTCGTGGTCGTGTCTGCGTCTGCTCTCCCTGTCTGTGACGTCCTCCAGATAGACTCGGGACATCTCTGAAGCAGGCATGGATCGGATGATGCGAAGGTTTCTACAAACTCAACTGCAGATGGGGGGTACTGCTGGCTCCCCTTCCCTCCTGGTATGGGGAGTTCGGCTCTGTTTTTCACCCCTATAGCTCCTTCTCTGATCCACCATCGGATATCGAAGTCTATGGATCTGAGGAGCCCCGTAGTCAGAGGGGCCAGCGCTGATGGTGCCTTTGGCCTCGACGCTGGCCATGCCCTAGAGTCTGTCGAATCCGCTTTCAGACCCAAGCTCTCTGAGCTGAGAGTAGGGCGTCTGATTCGAGGAGGTGAGTGTGTCATTGGCCCCGATGTGGTCGGGGCATACTGTCCCAACTTTGGCTGCGATCCCTTAATTGGATCTGAGGGTCTTGGCTACCAGTTTCAGGGAGGCCGGTTCTCCCTCTGCATTCTGTGTTGTGGAGAGGGTTCTCTCTGAAGTATCGAGACCCCTCACTCTGTCCTCTGGGTCCATCCCTGCTCCCTTGCAGCTGGGTTTGTCTCCCATCATCCAGTCCCCCCCCAGAGACAGCCTGTGTCTGTTGTGCCCCAGACAGTTCCCTTGGAGGAACATGAAACCATTTGTGAGCCCTCCCCGGAGAGTCCACCCGAGGAAGTCCCTCACAAACGCCAATGTAAAAGGAGGCACTTGGACTCCCCCAGAGTCCCTCACTGAGGATACCGACTTGGAGGAAGGGAAAGATTCCCCCAAATCACCCCTTGAAGACGTCTCCTTTGGAGACATTATGGAAATCCTTTGCCAGGAGGGGGGTGGTCCACCCAAAAACCTTCCTCTGACAAGTCGATATTCCTGGTGGCTTTCGACACAGGCCCATCTACCTCTTGGGTGTCCCCCCGGCCGACCCTCTGGTGGACCTCATCACCACTAGAGCTTGGAAGGAACCAGACACTGGGGAGTCTAAACCCAAGAGGCCCGACAAAATATTGAGTCCACCGGCAGATGGAGCTTCTTGGAACAAAGGTTCCCCGGTTGATGCCATGGTTGTGGCGGTGGCCACAAAAACAACTTGCCCAAGAAAGTTCCTCGGTCCACCCCCCAGACAGAGTCCAGGGCTATGGACAGTCTTGGAAAGCAGACATTTACTATAAGGGCGCTGAATTACTTGGCCCACATAATTCAACTGCAGCGGGACCTCGTGAAGGAGTATGCTGAGTCTCCCCCGTAGTCCATGTCGGCAGAGGATAAGCAGACCACCTCGGCTTGTATGGCCACTCGAGTCGGTGTCCAATACGTCCATGCGTTTACTCTCTCATGCCACCGAGGGAGCTGCTAGGGCTAGCAGGTCTGGCATCGCCTTAAGGCATCACTACTGGCTCCGTCTTTGCGACTTCTTTGAACCTTTCAAGGAGTCCTTCCATAACATACCCTTTGACGGTTCCACCCTGTTCGGGAAAACTGACTGCGATACACTTGTCCAGAACGAGAAAGACGGGAAGACGCTGTCTGCCGTCGGGATCCGCTTCTCTAACCCTCATAGGTCCTTTTCCAGGAACCAGCGAGGGCAAAAGAAGCTGTAGTCCCGGAAAACTCAGCAGTCCTGGAGCGCTCAGGACTCCTCCTCCCCCAGAGGCAGTGTGGGACAAGGTGGATGCCCACCCAGAGGCAGAGGAGGGCTATAGAACTTCGGGCCACTTCAGCCTTTTTCAGAACGACTTGCACAGCAACCCTGAGGGGTTACCCGACTGCTCTTCTATGGAGGCAGTCGGGGGGGATGTTTTTCGATGCACCTAGCCCAATGGGAGTTCATGACGACAGATTGCTGGGTGCTTCGAATAATATCCAAAGACTATTCTATTCCCTTCATAAAGAAGCCCCTTTACACAAGGCCCTCCCAGACATTCCACCCGCTCAGAGGGAGGCCGCAGTCTTGGAAATACAAAAGCTTACTAGAAAGAGAGCCATGCAGCATTTGCCCCCAGACCAGTCCGGATCAGGCATCTATTCCAAGTTCTTTTCGGTGCCAAAAAAAGATGGGGGACCCAAGGCCAATTCCTGACCTATCAACAATCAACCTGTTCGTTGCCAAGGAAATGTTTCAGATTGTCACGCTTCAATCCATTCTGCCCTTCCTGCAGGAGGAAGACTGGTTGCGCTCGATAGACCTCAAAGATGCGTACTACCATATTCTGATGGACAGGCAATCCAGGAGGTTTCTCCACTTTCGGCTAGGGGTCAGTCATTATCAATTCAGAGTCCTACCCTTCGGTCTCACCACAGCCCCCAGGGTGTTCAGCAAGGTCATGGCAGTTGTAGAGGCCCACTTGAGACTTCAGGACATTCAGGTCGTCCCGTACCTGGACGACTGGCTCCTCACCGCCACCACCAGGCATCTACTTAGTCAGAGATTCCTTTCTCCGTATATCACCTCGGCTAGGGATTACCATAAATATCAGGAAGTCTTCCTTCAACCTGTTCAAGTGTTAGACTTCATAGGGGTGAGAATAGATTCTCGTCAGGCCAGGGCATTCTTAACCCCAGACAGACTACACAGCCTGCCACTTCATGTGTTAGCGCTTTTGCAGTCCTCTGCACCCCCTGCATAATTAGTCCTGAGAGCCTTCGGGTCCATGGCAGCAGCTATCAACCTGATCCCTTGTGCTCGTCTGCATATGAGAATTTTACAGGGGACGTTGCAAGTTCAGTAGTAGATTCATCAACCTCTAGATTTTCCGATCCCTCTGAGCAGTGTGAGCAGAAATTCTCACGTGGTGGCTCCAGTCTCGGAATTGGCAGGAGGGACGTCCCTTTCTTGTGCCCCAACCCCAAGCCACGGTGACCACAGATGCCTCCCGCCTAGGGTGGGGGCATTGTTCGGGCAGGACTTTTCAATGCAAGTGGACTCAAAACGAGACTGTTCCTGCATATAAATGTTCTAGAGATGAGAGTGGTCCTTTTAGCGTTGCAGGCCCTTCATGATTATCTCCCTCTGGGAACTATTGTGATGTAGTCAGACATTCAGTAGTCTGGTATATCAAGAAACAGGGGGGAACCATGTCCTAACCCCTTTGTCGAGAAGCCATGAGAGTCTGGGAATGGGTGATCACCAACCGCTTTCTGATAGCAACTCACATTCCGGGTCGGTCCAACATCTTGGCGGACAAATTGAGCAGAACTATCCTTTCTAATGGAACAGATCTTCCTCAAGTGGGGTCAGCCTTTCTGCGATCTCTTCATCACCTTCCAACGCGAAGTGCAGCGAGTTTTTCACTGTAACATCCCCCCCCCCCCCCCCCGACTAGGGAAAGCCCCAGAGACGCTCTTGTTCATGCTTGGCCACCTGGTCTTTATGCATATCTCCCACTTCCGCTCATGATAAAGTTCTTACAGAAAGCTCTCCGGTTGGGGAGCAGATTGATCCTCATAGCCCCATTCTGGCCTTGTTAAGTCTGGTTCCCCTGCCTACGGTCTCCTCTCATATTTCGATCTTGGATCCTATTTGGGATCTGATTCGTCATCCCTCGGGAAGCTTCTTCCGAATCTGGACAGCCTGAAGCTCACAGTTTGGCTGCTCCAGTTCCACTAGTTGCTAGGACTCCTGGTATCTCTTCTCCTATTAAATCTATCTTGGTTGTGGCACATAAATACTCTTCCAGGAAAATTTACTGTAGCAAATGGAGAGGCTTCTCCATTTGGGCATCACAGAGAAATCTAGATCCTTTTACCGTTCCGATCCCAGTGGTATTAGACTTTTTGACTCTTATCTTCCAGCGAGGAGCCAGCTGTTCCACAGTGAAGGTCCAGCTGTTGGCTATTTCTCATTTCCATGTAGGGGACAATTTAGTCTTTCGCTGCTGCCAGAATTTGTAAGACTTTTTTGAAAGGCACTTTTCTTCTGCGACCTATTAAGAATCCGTCCCCTCATGGGATCTGACTGCGGTTCTTCAGGCCTTAGTTGCACCTCCTTTCGAGCCCTCAGCATCAGTTGACTTAAAATTTTTGTCATGGAAGACTGCTTTTCTGGAAGCTATAACGTCAGCAAGGAGAGTGTTGGAGCTTTCAAGCTCTTTGTATGAAACCCCCATATCTTTCATAAGGACAGGGTGTCTCTCAGGACATATCCATTCTTTCTCTCTAAAGTTGCTTCTCAGACGAACATTAATAAATATATTAATTTGCCTGTCTTTTTCCCTAATTTTCAGAACAAAGGGGAATACAAACTTTATTTCCTGGATGTTCACAGGCAGTTTTTACTTGCACAGGACGGCGGCCTTTCGTAAATGTGATCAACTTTTTGTTTCTTTTGCTAAGCCCTTTTTAGGGAAACCAGTTTCAAAGGTGACTCTTGCTAGGTGGATTTCCCTTTGTATTCTACAAGCATGCATAGAGCTTGGTTTACCAGAACCAGTAGGAGTTCATGTTCATTCTACTCATTCTGTGACGTCTGCTGGTCTAGTTTCCCTGGATGACATTTGCTCAGTGGCTACCTGGGTGTCTTCTAACACCTTTTATTAATCATTATAAACTGGATTTGTTGTCTAGAGGAAGGGCTTCCTTTGGCTCTGCAGTGCTCTGGAATATCCTTCCTTAAGGGCCTCCCAAGATTTCGGGTAGCTGGGGACTCTGTCCCACAATTTGCTGATCAAATGAAGCTAACCACTTCAGGTAAAGAAGTTATGTACTCACCATAATATTCCACCTGTGTAGCTAAACTTCATTTGTCAGCAGTCGTCCCTCCCTCCTTCCCCCTTATCTTGGCATTATTTTTGTTGGGCTCTATGTTCTGAGTTCACGAGCTGGACGTTTGTCTACGGTTAGTTTGTTGGTGTCACGTGTGGAGTGGCAAACTCTATCTGAGGATTGAAAGGAGGTTGCAGTGTAGTATGGGTAGGGGGAGGAGCTTGGAGTGCGGATCTTTTTGCTTGGTATGCTGCCAACTCGGATCCGAAGCCCACAGGTTGCTGACAAATTAAATTTACCTACTCGGATGGAACGTTATGGTGAGTACATAACTTCTTTTTATTCAGAGCATCTCATAGTGTGTAAAAGTGCTTAGTGTGTGCTTATTACTATGCATTTATTCCAGAGTGTGAGTTTGTGTGCAAAGTGCAGCTATTTCATAGAGTACAGTCGAAATATAGCCATTTCAACAAGTTTCTTGTGCTGGGTGTGTCTGTTAGCAAAGTGCTGCCATTAGAGTTTCTTACACTGTAAAGAGTTATTTAGCAAAGTACAGCCATTTTGGGAAAGTTTGTGTGCTGTGCACTGTTTGTTTGCATAATGGAGTTATTTTGAGATGTTTTTTACACTGAGGCAATTTCTTACAGTATGGTAATTTCAAGAGTATATTAGTCACCAAGAGACTTGCTTTGCAAAGTTTAGTTATTCATAGGCTTGTGCTGTTGGGCATAGTTACAAGCACTGGCATAAATCTCTGGTATATGTAAGTTTGTGCTTATTTGCAAAACCCTTCACTGGTATGTGTTACTATGGCAGACAGATTTCGAAAGCCCTTACCTCCTGTATTTGACCAGAATATTGCAGAGAATTGGAGAATATTTGAACCGGAGTGCAATATTTTTATGCAAGCAGCTTATTTCTGACAAAGTTGCACGCACTAGGGCATTCATTTTGCTAAAACTTAGCTGGGTCAGGTCCATTGCAAGTGTGTGTTCATTTGTATGTGCACCAGCAGTGTATGAAGGGTAAGGTGAAAACCATATTGTTGTACAGGCTGAATCAAGGGAAGTCCCTGAGAGTTTGAATCACAAATTCAGGGAAATTTGTAACTACAAGATAAGTATTACATTAGAGAGGCATTTGTTTTATACCAGAGAACAGAAACCTGGGGAAAGTTTTGCAGCTTATATAACTGACCTGAGGAACAAAGCTAAAATGTGTCTGACTTAAAAGATGAGTTGATAAAGGACAAGCTTTTGTGGGATGTTAATAGTGCTGCTGTGAGGGAGATTTTGCTTTGTGACAGTGGTTTAACATTGAGCAAAGCTATAGATTTTTGTCAAAGCCATGAAGTTACAGAAAGGCACACAAGTATGCCTGCAGGTGATGAGTATGGTTTCGGCATGCTCCAGAGCAAATGTAGATAGCATGCAACACATGGCAAGCAAAAGCGGGTCTAAGCACATGGCAACCACAGCCCTTGCTGGTTCAGGGAAACAATGTCGTTTTCCAGTAGGATCCAAGAAAGGAGCATGTTCAGTGCAGTACAAGCGTGAGTCAGCAGAACCCAAATCCAGCTAACTGTCTCAGTTGTGGTGCAATCATGAATCTAAAAGAGAAATGCTTAGCATTTGGTCAGCAATGTCACAAGTGTAAAAAATGGAATCATTTTCAAAACCTTTGCAAATTAAGTAAATCTTACCCAGTTATAAAGAAAGGTCACTCCAAAAAGCAAACCAAGTAGAATTGAAGCAGTCTGCTTTCTGCGTAGATGGTGCATCAGTGGGTGGTGAAAAGGTTGATGCGGTGAATTTGTTGACAAACCATGAAGTGTTTCATACCGTCTGGATCAGTGGTAAATCCACCAAGCTCAAAGTAGACACTTATGCAAAAGTGAGAACTAATGAATGCAGTGTGGCTAGTTGTGCGAAACTTGTTGCTTATGAAGGTGAAGAAATTCAAGCCGAAGGCTCAGTGATGCTTTCATGTTTGGCTAGGAATTGTTACAGCTTGTTCTATGTAGTCCAAAGACCTGTGCAATCATTATTGGGACTCTGAGACAGTTTGGATCTGCTTTCATTTACCAAAGAAGTGAATCATGTAAGCATGTCTTAGTTTCAGTTTAACTGAAGACATTTTTATCCAAGTATGCTGATTTTTTCTTTGACAGATTTGGCAAAGTTCCAGTTGTGTATTCTATGAAATTAGAACCAGAGGTCAGTCCAGTGGTCAAACCAGCAAGAAAAGTTCTGATAGCTATGCAGGATAGAGTTAAAGCTCAGCTGGATAAAATGTTGCAGCGAGGTGTAATTTGTCCAGTTATGGAACCAACTGAATGGGGGTCATCCATGGTAGCAGCCCACAAAAAAACTCAGACGAAATCAGAATACATATTGAACCAAGAGATTTGAACAAAGCATTAGATACAGCATCATCCAGTGCGTATAAAGTCGCAGCCCTAATACCTAATGCCACTGTTTTTTCTGTTTTAGATGCAGTGTGTTCATTTTGGCAGGTGATGCTTGATCACAAATCATCATTACTGATAATTTCAGTACCCCATTTGGCAGGTATAGATTCTTCAGGATGAAATGCTGCAAGTAAAGTCTGTCAACGTGCAATGGGGTAAATTGTTCGTTATCCTTGTGCCATAATAGTAGATGGTTTATTGGTTGGAGGCAATGGTGAAGCAGAGCGACAGAAACGTTAACAGAGTTGTAGACAGCATGCAAAGTAAACTTGAAGCTCAATCCTCTGAAGTGCAAATTCAGACTACCAGAAGTTACAAATGTAGGTCATTTATTTACCAGCATTGGCTTGCAGCAAGACCTGTCCAAACAAGTATCCATTCTTGAGATGCCAGCACCAGATAGTTAAAGCTCTACAACATTTTCTTGGTATAGCCAACTATTTAGGCAAGATTGTACCAGAATTCAGTGAGTTGACAGCATCTTTGAGAGCTGATGTGCAAAAATGTTACACGGTCTTGGTTGGAACAGCACTAGAAGGCATTTGAAGACCTTAAGCAGAAAATTGCCACCCCACCTACATTAAGATGCTAAGATGTCAGTAAACTAGTAACCTCTTCGTGTGAAGCTTCAAAATTTGGTCTTGGCGCAGTCATTGTTCTAGAAGGCAGACCAGTAGCCCCTGCATCAAGAACTTTTACCAAACTGAAATGCAGTGTGCACAAGTTGGGAGAACTTTTGGCAGTAGTATTTGCATGTTCAGAATTTCATGATTATATCTGTAGTTGAGCTGTTGAGAGTGAAACTGATCGCTAACCTTTAGTTACTATTTTAAAGAAGTCAATGCATTCAGCTCCAGCAAGATTACAAAGAATGATCAAATTTACTTATTTACATTTGTTTACCGGGATGGTCTGACTGGGACAATGCCCACTTTCAACAGAGGGTTGGGCAGAAAAGCCCCAGTGTAAGCTTACTTACAAATTATCACAATAAGTAATAGACATTATAAACAAAATTGACAATGTTAAAACATTTACAGGGAAAAAAATGTAAAAAATATATATATATAGTATCAATAAACACTTTAATATAGTAAAATATATGGTTGAGTTTATGTAGTTAGGAAATTAAGCAGCGAGAAATACTTGGGCAAAGTAGTGCACAGCTAGTAATACTTTCTTGGTAAGAGTTGCAGCTAGGAATGTAACTACTTAAAGAGAAGGAGTATTAGAAGGGATATGTTAACAGAGTTGGTACGTACAGCCAAGTAATGCTAAGTTAATTAACAGGATTCAAATAAGTGTCTTTTGACAGATTTTGAAATGATTAAGATTGCTCATGGATCTAATGCTATGTGGAAGGGTATTCCAATTTTTAGCAACAAAGTAGAGTAAAGAGAGTTGCCTGCCGTGTTGGATACTTTGGTTACGTGGAGTAAGTCTTTGTTAGATTGAAGACTGCAAATATTAGAGTAAGGTTGTAGAAGATTTTTTTAGGGAAGGTACGTTGTCAGCATTGTGCATTATTTTGTGAGACTCATTATTAACTAGTTATAGTTCATCATATGAGGTACTTCTAACCAAGACAGATTTTTTATTTTCGGCATTGATAGAGATGGGTTGAATGTGTGGAATCCGTTGCAAATTTGCCAATCTTCTTGTAACACGATTCTAATTTACTTATGACTGAGGTTGGTAAGTATATGGGGGATGCATATAAGAGTGAGGAGAGAAGGTGGGTTCCCGGTAATGCTGATGTTAGTGTTTCACTGTTGCAGTCATCAAATTTGGGTCATCTACCTACAGGTAGCCCTCAGCTGTCCTGAATACCAGAGTCTTCGGATTTCTGCATCGGATGCTGTCGCTTATTCCATTATGTCAGGTCGTCAGGGGTATGAAATATGCAGCCGACGCCATTACATCAGTCTTTCTTGCTGTGTGGTGCCCAGTGCAGAAGCAGTTCAAGTGCCGGTCAGCCGTCTCCTGAAATTTTCATTTTCAGGTTTCAGACCCAAAGTCTTCAAACAAGATAAGTACCCTGTTGTGGATCCTTTTTCTTGCTCTAACAAATGCCAGTAAAACTTAATTGTCTTGCCTGTGGAAAGCAAATACCTCAGAGATTTTCGTACTTGCTGCATCCCCTGCTTAGGCCCAGACCACTACGTCCCTCGCTGTTTTGTGCCTTGTTCAACGCCTGAACTATTCGTCGTCTGGCTATTTTTGTAGCCAAATACTTAAGTACTCTATCTCCATACTACGAAATGGCTTCATTAAGCCATCCGACTACTGATCTTCCAAAAAAATGTAAGGATAGAGACGGACCACATAGGTCGAAAACTGCCGACGCTTCTGTTAAGCTAGTCGCCAGTCCGCCGGTACTCAGTGGTGCTTTCGCAGCCCCTGATAACCGCCACTTCAGATTCTCAGGCCTCTAATGAGACCCATTCGGAGACCGGTATGCCGCGAAATGCTTTTTTGACTATGGAACCTGCGGATGTCTCTACCTTGGATGGGTCCGAAGCCGCTGTGCAGGCACCAGCTTCTGAGAGTGTATTCAGGCCTACAGACATAAATATTAAACTGACGCCATTGTTTCCATCCAGACGTTCCGAATTCCTCAGGCCAAAATCTCGTACTAAGCCTAGAAAACAAATGACCAAACCGCACACTCAGGCCCATATGCCTCAAAACAAATGCTTAGAATGGCTGAAGGCTTTATTACCTTAATTAGGCGAAGCCAGCCTTCCCCCTCTGAGACCTAGAACTGATTTTCTTTCTGATCAGGAATCTGATATCTCTGCTCTTTCTGATTACCAGGATTTGCCCTTATCTACCTATGAGGATTCTGGAGCAGAGGATTCCATTCCCTCTGCTTTCCCCTCCAGAAGATTTCTTTCAGTGAAACCTTGCATACTCTTGGGGAGCATTTCCGCTGGGAAAGCCAGGATTATTCTGAGTCCAAAAAAAGACTTGGGGAATTCTTACTCCTTCCTCAACACATGCCTTTAGCTGTCCCTCCTGTTCTGGACATTGTAGATGATGCCTTCTTGGAATCTAGCCTGTCCCCAGACACTTTACCACCAGCTCCCAGAAAACCTGACTGGTACTACAGAGTACCTGACTCAAGTTCCTCTTCAAGAATTCTTCTGCAGATCCAGAGACCATTTCCCAAGGACCTAAAGGCATTAAGGTTACTTCTGCCAAAAATCCTACCCCTTCTGATAGAGATTCTAGAGCCTTTGACAGATGGGGTAAGAAGGTATACACTTCTGCTACTTTGGCCATTAGGTCTTTAAATTGCCAGTTTCATATGTTAAAGTATCAGCAGCATATTATGGGGCTACTTGAACAGAAAATTGTTGATTCCCGATTGTGTTGAACACTAAGACTTGCAAGATTTAATGCCTTCTGCAGAACAAGTTGGTAAACATACTTTACAGTGTGGTTTTGATAATTTAGAAGCATCTTGCAGGGCTGCAGTCACTGGGTCTGTACTTTGAAGGCATGCTTGGCTTAAGGAACAAAACTTGCCAGATCATGTTAAAGCTAAATTACTGGATGCTCCCTTAAACCAAGACCGCCTTTTTGGCAACAAAGCAGAAGTCCTCAAAGGATGGAGGAAAAAGCTAAATATATGCAAACTGTTAACGATTTCCTACAAGTACAGCCTCCCAGTTTCAGTAGGCATTGGCCTTCAAAGAACTGGTCCTTTCCAGTCCCTTTCAGGTCTTCTCAGTCCACACCCAGGAACAGCAGACCACCAAGGCTACAGTCTCAGACTACGCACAGATCTAAGCATTGGGGGGCTCCCACTTCCAAAGCAGGTAGTAGTAAGCCACCCCCTATGGAAAAATGGCACTGACAACCTTAACCCTTCCAAGCCCTGCTCAACTAACTACTCCCTTAGGAGGAAAGCTCGTCCTGCATGCAAAGCACTGGGAACTCATTACCCAGGACAAATGGGTTTTGAGCATAGTTTTCCAAGGATGCAGATTCCACTTCCACACACTACCCAACCCCAAATGGTTGGCCAGACCTACCCCCAAATCAGTGGGCAGAGGCCCAACAGCAGGTTCTTTTTCTTCTCAGTATCAGGGTTATTCAACCTGTCCCAGCAGAGCAAAGGGGACAAGGTTTTTATTCAAGACTTTTTCTGGTACCCAGAAAAGACCACTCCTGGCATCCTATCCTGAACCTCTCTATTCTCTGCACCTTTCTGGTGGTTCCAAAATTCAAAATAACTTTTCAACAGCTTCTTCTGTGCTAGCCAGGGATGCCTGGCTGGCAACCCTAGACTTAAAGGAAACTTACCTGCACATCCCAATAATAAGATCCTGCAGACAATACCTACGTTTTAGGGCGGGCTCCATGCACTTTCAGTTTTCTGCACTTCCCTTTGGCTTATCTACTGCGCCCAGGATGTTCAAGTGTCTAGCTCCAGCGATTGCATTTTGCAGGCAAAGAAATATTCAGATTTACCTATACTTGGACTGTTGTCTGATTCAGGCAGAAAGCCAGGACTTGCTATTACAACAATTTAACCTCATTGGGGTACATCATCAACAAAAAGAAATCTCACCTAGTACCCTGCCAGATTGTATTCCTGGGAGCAAGCTTGAACACAACTTCCTAGTTGGCATTCCTCACTCCAGAGAAACAAGTTTGACAACCTATTTCAAACTATTGGCCACAAAACCCCAGATATCTGCAAGGAAAATACTGCAAGCTCTGGGGTTTGTTGCCTCTTGCATTCTACTAATTCCATATGCAAGACTGCATATGAGGAAACTCCAATGGTATCTATAAGCCTATGGTGTCAACATTCTCAGGACCTGGAAACAATGATTCCTCTCATTCCTTGTATAGGGACAGAGGTCCTTTGGTGGGCAGAGGCCTGCTACCACAAGAGACTCCTTTTCACTGTACCCCTGTTGCCCAAACCCTAACAGATGCATCAGACTATGCATGGGTACTCGCAGGGCAGTGCATTCAGGGCAAATGGAACCCGAGACAGATGCACCTGCATATCAATCAAAAAGAAATGTTAGCTGTACATAATGCTCTTACAGCCTTCAAACACCATACACTTCCAGGACAACTATTGGTAAAGACAGACAACACACAGTTGTGGTACATAAACAAGCAGGGGGGGACCTGCTTGTACCCTGTCTGCAGACTGGCCATGGCTCTGTGGAACACAGCCTTGAGCTACCGAGTAAACCTACAAGCACAATTCCTGCCAGACAAACTAAATTCACTGGCAGGCGACTTGAGCAGAAATCTCATGTACCCACACGAATGGAAACTAGAACCCAAAATATTCAACCTCTTTGGGAACAAATGGGGGGACTCCAAAGGTAGACCTGTTTGCCTCCCTTCAGAGCTACCAATTGAACAAATTCTGCACAAGAAATCCCCACAGTCAAGCTTGGAAAGTGGATGCCCTGTCCTTTACCTGGGAAAGCGCCTCAGTTTATGCCTTAACCCACTGCCTCTCCTCTCGAAGGTTCTACTAAAGATCAAACAGGACAACCCAAGGGCAATACTGATTGCACCACATTGGCAGCACTAGCACTGGTACCCCCTCTTGTGCAGTATGACACTGCTACAACCATGGCACCTGCCTCAGACCCCTTCCTTGCTGTCCCAGCAGGTGGGCCAGATTCTGCACCTTCAGCTTCAAACCCTGAACCTCGCAGCCTGGCTAATTCCTTGAGCTCTCCTCTAGCATCCCTCAGTAAGCAGGTGCTGGATGTCATTCTAGAGGCAAGGAGGCCTAGTACTAGAAAATCCTATGCTGAAAAGTGGAAAAGATACTGTTCCTGGAGCCAGGCTCAGGGGATGGGCACAACAGTGCCCAGCTTACCTCATATTCTAGAGTACTTAACAGAAATGCTCCACAAAGCCCTATCCTTCCTGTCCATTAAAATTCATGCCTCTGCCATTTCAGCACATTATAATACTGAGCCCCCCCCTCTTCTCTCACCCCTTGCTTAATCAATTCCTTAGAGGGGCCAAAAATTTAAGACCCCCACCCCAGGAGAGCTCCCACTCCAGCCTGGGACCTTAACTTTGTATTGGAAAAGATCACCCCCCCCCCCCCTTTGAGCCAGCTGCAACAGCAGAGTAGAAATTCCTTTCTTGGAAAACAGCCTTTCTTCTAACCATCACTTCAGCAAGAAGTGTGTCTGAAGTACAGGCCCTCATGTTAGCGGAATCCTTCATTGTCTTCCATGCGGACAGGGTTTCTCTCAGGACTAATCCTTTATGCGCAAGGTGGTGTCTAGTGTGGCCCTAAATCAGTCCATTAATTTGCCTACTTTTTTCCCTAATCCACAAAACAAAGGGGAACGAATACTGCACTCTGGACATGCACAGACAACTTGGATGCTATTTAGACAGGATTAAGCCTCTCAGAAAATCTGAACAGCTGCTAGTTGGCTTTGCTGCAGGGGCAGAAGGGAAGACCATTTCAAAGCAAACCATTCCCAAATGGATAGCCCATTGCATTCATTTCTGCTACAAGCACCATGGAAAACCTACCCCACAAGGGGATAAGACCACATTCCACCATGGCTGCATCTACCTCTATGGCATTTCTCAGAGAAGTCCCTCCCAGGGACATCCTAGAAGCTGCTACCTGGAGCTCTGTACATACCTTCACCAAGCATTACCACATGCCTGTCTCTTCTAAATCCAGAGCTATATTTGACACTGCAGTCTTGCAGGGCTTAATAGCTGGCCCTAATGCTCTTCAACTTCCTCCTCCCTTCCTTAGCTTTGGGAATCAACCCAAATGTGATGACTGCAGCAGTGAAACAAGAAGAACATAGTACAGTTGTGTACACTTACCATAAATGTAGATGTTAGTGTATTCACTGTTGCAGTCCTGGTTACCCTCCCTCCACCGCCCTGTTGGCTCTACCTTTCTTGTTTGGTATATTTATTTTTTTCTCTTGTATTTGCTTTTTGATGGGGGTGTACCATACCATATAATTGCTTCCTATTGTGGGGACATCTGGGGCAAGAAAAACTGATGTGATGGTGTCGACTGCATGTCTTATACCCCTGACGATCTGACGTCATGGAAGAAGTGACAGCATCTGCAGAAATCCGAAGACACTGGTGTTCGGGCCGGCTGAGGGCTACCTGCAGGCAGATAACACAAATATGATGACTGCAACAGTGAATACACTTCTACGTTTATGGTAAATGTACACAGCTGTACTTTCTGGCAGTGTCTGTTAAGAATTTGTTGTTTCTATACATTGTTCCCAATTTTTTTTGTTAGAAATGTATATGTCAGAGTTTAGTATGTTGTCAATTATGACACCTAATAATTTTGTTTGGAAATCTAGGAAAATCCTAGTAATACTGTCAGTAATATAAAAGTTAGCTGGGAGGTTAGTAGGTTTAGATAGATGAAAGAACATACGTTTAGTTTTATTAGAGTTGAGAATGAGTTGAGTTTGTTAGCCACGTTTCAGTATTGAAGGCTTTTTGTGATTTTGTAGGAAGTTGACTTATTGTGGATGCTGCATTTACGAGGGTTGAATCATCAGCGTATTGTATGATAGATGTTTGACAGGAGTCAGTATTAAGATAGTTTATGAATATGCTGAAGAGGAGGGGCCCTAGGATTGAACCCTGAGTGACTCCAAGTGTAACAGTAAGGAGTGGGAATAGATCTTGCTTCCATTTCATAGCTTGCTGGCAGCTACATAGATAAATTTGAAACCAGTTAACAGCATCATGGTTGATATTAAGATTTTTGAGTGGACAGTAACTTATGATGGGAAACTGTTGAATGCTTTAGACATGTCCAAAAAGACTGAAGACACTTTTGCCATCGTCTCTGAATTTATTTATAGTATTCGAGAAACTTGGAAGAGCTGTAGTAGTGCTATGAGGTGGTCGGAATCCATGCTGTGACAATGAGAGGAGATTATTGTTTAGAAGATGTTTAAGAAGGTGAAAGTGGACACATTTTTCCAGAATTTTAGAAAGTGGTGAAAGTATAGCACTGGGCCCGGTTGTTTTAGTTCTCTTGAATTGCCTCCTTGCAAATTGCAGTTAAAGTACATCGAAATGGTCTATACAAAAGGCAAACTTTATCTGGTGCTTACTTTATTCAGATTGCCCAGAAATACAACGGAACAGCTTCATGTCGAGAATTTTGACTTTCACATTATGGACGTGCAGAATTTTTCTACCAAGAGACTTATGCTAAGAAATCATACAAAGAATGATCCAATTTTGCAAAATCTCAACCACTACATTAATGTTGGATGGCCGTCAAAGCAATCTAGTGTACCACCTGAACTGCAAACTTGTTTTCCTTACAGAGATTAGATGTTGGAAGATGGCATTATTTTCAAAGGTCCTAAAATTGTTTATTTTTGTGTTTCACTGTTGCAGTCATCACATTTAGGTTATCCCTGCCTGGGTAGCCCTCAGTCTGCCCTAATACCAGAGACTTAGTATTTCTGCGTCGGTTGCTGTCACTCCAGGACTGACGTCAGGTTGTCAGTGGTTTAACATAAGGCAGCCGACGCCATTACATCAGTCTTTCTTGCCGGGGAGCCTGAAGCAAAAGCAGTTCGCATGAGTGCTGGTTGGCTGCTACCGGAGTTTTTCATTTCCTAATTGAAGTTGAAGCCTTCTAAAGCTAAGTACCCCATTGGGGATCCTTTTTTCTTACTCTAACCAATGGCAGAAAAAGTTAACAATTTTCTCGCCTGTGGAAAGCAAGTACCGCACTGAGACTTAAATTCTTACTGTGTCACTTGCTTAGGCCCAGACCACGACATCACCCGCTGTCGCTTTTGTGCTTTGTTCAATGCCAGAACTATAAGTCATCAGGCCATTATTGTAGCTAGGTATTTTTGCACTGTCCTCTAATTCCGATATGGCTTAAGTAAGCCATCTCACAACAGATCTGAAAAAATGTAAGGATAAAGACAGACCGCACAGGTCCAAAACTGCCGATGACGCTTCTGTTAAGCTAGTAGTCAGTTCTCTGGTCCTCATTGAGGTGCTTTCGCAGCCCCTGATGCCTGCTTCTGTGGATTCGCAGGCCGCTACTGAAACCCTTTGAGTCCGGTATGCCGCGAGACTCTTCGACTAAGGATCCTGCGAATGTCTCTACCTTGGATGGGTCCAGAGCCGATGAGCAGGCACCGTCTTCCAAGGCAGTACTTCGCCCTACCGATACTAGACACAGACTTCTACAGTTTTTGCTTTCACAGTTTTTTCGGAAACTATAAAGTTTCTAAGGCCCAGGGTATGAACCACACCCAAAAAAAAAAACTACCCAAGTTCAGGCACCCGCTTCCTTGCATCCGTCTCAAATGCATAAAATCGCGGAAGACCTTAATAATGCTCATCAGGGGAAGCCAGGCTACCCCTTCCAAAAGAAAGATTTGTCCCCAGTAGTTTTATCTGAACAGGAGTCTGACTCTGATGCATCTGAATATGAAAATATGTAACCCCTTTCTGCTTGTGAGGACTCTAATGTAGAGGAATCCTTCCCTTCAGCCTCTCCACCTGAGGACTTTTCTTTTGGGGAAACCGTGCATACTTTAAGGGAGCATTTCCAGTGGTAATGTCAGGGCTACCCTCAGTCAAAAGAGAGACTGGGAATTCTTCGATCTTCCACAGCAAAAACATCTGACCATTGCTCCTGTCCTGGATGTTGTAGATGTTGTTTTTATGGAATTGTCTAATCCTGACACCCTCCTTCCTGCTCCCAGAAAACCTGACTGGTACTATAGAGTCCCTGACTCAAATTTCTTTTCAAAAATCCTACTGCTGACACTGTGTGGTAATCTCTCAAGGACCTAAAGGAATCAAAGCAACTTTAGCTAAAAATCCCACCCCCTCAGATAGGGATTCCCGAGCATTAGACAGATGGGGTAAAATAATATACACCTCTGCTACGCTTGCTATTAGAGCATTAAGTATTCAGTTCCATATGCTGAAATAGCACCATACCATGGAAATACTCAAACAAAAAAATATAATTTCTTGCTTGTGCAGAAAATAGAGTTACAAGAGTTAATGCACTCTGCAAGTCAAGTAACTAAGCACACCTTACAATGTGGTTTTGACGCCCTAGAAGCATCTTGCAGGGCAGCAGTCACTGGGTCTGTCCTTAGAAGGCATGCTTGGCTTAAGGAACAGCCCTTGTCAGACCATGTCGCATCCAAATTATTGGATGCATCCTTGCACAAAGACAACTTATTTGGCACCAAGGCAGAAGAGGTCTTAAAAAGATGGAAGAAAATGCTAAATCTATGCAGACAGACTTCTTACAGGTCTTACCACTGAGGTTCATTAGACATTGCCTCTCCAAGCACTGGTCCTTTCCTGCCCCCTCCATGTCAGCTCAGCCGAGATCCAGGGGAAGCAGGACCCCAGGCAGACCCAGGGAATGCAGAGATCTAAGCAATGGAGTTTCTCCTCTTCAAAACCAGGGAGTTCAAAGCCACCCCCTCATGGTAAGAACTCAGACTTTACACTTCCACCCCCTCCCACTGCCCCACCTACTCTTGCTCCTAGGAGGAAAACTCTCCTTCCACACAAGCTCATGAGCCACCATTACCAATGACCGCTGAGTCCTCAATGCAATGTCCCAGGGGTAGAAATTTTATTTCCACACACTTCCAACCCCAAAAGTGTTCCCAGATCTTTCCCCGAACCAGTGGGCAGAGGCCAAAAAGCAAGTCCTTTCTCTGCTCTCCATGAGGGCAATACAGCTATACTGCAGAACAGATAGGCAAAGGTTTCTACTCCAGACTCTTCCTGATACCCAGAAAAGAGGGCACATGGCACCCCATCCTCTATCTATCCATTCTGAACACCTTTCTGGTGATACTAAAATTCAAAATGCTCACCCTCAAGCAGCTTCTACCTATGCTTTCCAAGGATGTTTGGTTAGCCCCCCTAGACCTAAAGGAGGCCTTACCATCCCAATCAGGAAATCATGCAGGAAATGCCTTAATTTCAGGGCAGGATTACTGCACTTTCTCTTCTCTGCACTTCCTTTTGGCTTATCCACTGTGCTCCCAGAGTTTTCACAAAATATCTAGCTCCAGCCGTTGCTTTTTGTAGACTCAGAAATATTCAAATTTACCCATACTTAGACAACTGCCTGATTCAGGCACAGACAGGAAAAAGGTGCTAAAGCACCTGACCTTTGTAAAGGCCCTACTGACGTCCCTGGGGTATACTAGGTTCACAGATTAGTACTAAGCTAGCTGCACTTGCGAGCCATTTTAAGCCTAGCCAATTATCCCTTGTGAGACTCAAACCCTGCAGCTTGTGTTTGCAAGGCAAACACCTTAACCATTAGGCTACCCTCCCAACCCCACTCAAAAAACTGTATTCCTGGGAGCAAGCCTGGACACAGCATCCCAGATGGCTTCCTTACAGCAGAAAAACCTTCCTGACAGTCTGCTTCTCTCAACTAGCGACCAGGACCCATTTATCTGCAAGGAAAATCCTGCAAGCTTTAGGGTTCATGGCTTCTTGCATTGTATTCACTCTATATGCCAGACTGCATTTAAGGAAACTACAGTGGTACCTAAAAAGCTTTTGGTGTCGGCACTCCCAAGACGTGGAAACTTCTACCAGTGATACCTTGTCTAAGGAAAGATTTTCTTTGGTGGGCAGCAGCATGCTACCACAACAAGGGACTATCCTTCTCTCAATCCCACGCCGCCCAGACCCTCACCACAGACACATCAGACTATGCCTGGGGGGCACACCTGGACGGGCAGGTGCATTCAGGGCCAATGGAGCCCAAATCAAGTACATCTGCACATCACCAAAAAAGGGATGTTAGCTGTTCAGCACGCTCTGACAGCTTTCAGACCCCCTACTCTCCCCCCCCGGGGCCTCTACTGATCAAAACCGACAATGCCATAGTTGTGGTTTATCAGCAAGCAGGGAGGGACCCACTCTTACCATCTTTGCAGGCTCGCCATGACTGTTTGGCACATGGCCTCAGCCACGCAGCTACACGTGTTAGCACAATTCCTGCCAGGCTCTCAACTCCCTGCCAGACAACTTAAGCAGAAATCTGCTGGACCCACACGAGTGACCGCTATACCAAAGAACCTTCACCCTTGTAACCCAGAAATGAGGCACCCCAAAGGTCGACCTCTTTGCCTCCCACTCCAGTCATCGGTTCAGCAAATACTGCACCAGGAAACCTCACAGCAAGGCCTGGAAAGTGGATGATCTATCCTTCCAGTGGGCAAACCTCTTGGTCTATGCATTTCCCCCTGTACCACTGAGGTACTGCTCAAAATAAGGGAGGAAAAACTGAGGACAATCCTGATTGCCCCAAACTAGGCGCCTGCCCTGGTACCCACTACTGCGCAGCCTGGCACCCCTGTCACCATGGCATCTACCTCAGATCCCAACACTCCTGACCCAGAGCAATGGAGAATTCATGCATGCCCAATTGCCAACCTTCAGCCTGGCTTATTCCCTGACCACTCCACAAGCTGCCAGTCTAAGCAAACAAGTTCTAGATGTTATATGTGAGACCAGACACCCCAGCACTATAAAGTCTTATACTGACAAGTGGAAAAGGTTTTGCACCTGGATCCAGGCTAAGGGATCCGGAATAGCACAGCCCTCAGTACCTCTCATCCTGGATTACCTGGGTGACCTACTACATAGGGGGTCTATCCTTCTCTTACAAAAAATTCATGCCTCTGCCTTCTCTGCTCATTTCAGCACAGAGCCACCTCTTTTCTCACTCCTGCTCATCAAACAGTTCCTAACAGGGACTAACAACTTGAGGCCATCCAGAAGAGCTCCTACCCCAGCTTGGGACCTAAACTTTATGTTGGAAAAGCTCACCCTGCCCTCCTTTGAACATGCAACTGCAGCAGAGTTTTTTTCTCTTGAAAGACAGCCTTGCTTCTGGCCATCACTTCAGCTAGAAGAGTATCCAAGCTACAAGCACTTGATGGATGTAGAGCTTTTCATTTTCCATGCGGACAGGGTCTCTCTCAGGAGTAACCCATCCTTCGTGCCAAAAGTGGTGTCCAGTGTGACTCTTAACCAATCCATTCATTTGCCCACGGTTTGTCCTAACCCACAAAAATAGGGGGAAAGGTTCTGCACACACTAGATGTGCACAGACAGCTCAGATTCTACCTAGACATGACTAAATCTTTTACAAAAACTGATCAATTGCTAGTTAGCTTTGCTGCAGGAGCAGAGGGCAAGGCCATATCCAAACCATTTCCAAATGGATAGCACACTGCGTCCATTTCTGCTACAAACAGCACAGGAAACCTCCCCCCAAGGGGGTCTGGACACATTCCAGCAGTGCAACCTCCACCTCTGCAGCTTTCCTCAGAGGGCTCCCCACCAGGGACATCCTGGAGGCTGCAACATGGACATCTGTTCATACCTTCAAGCATTACCATCTGCCTATCTTCTCCAAATCCAGGACAGGCTTTGCCATAGCAGTCTTGCAGGGCATCCTAGCCAGCCCCCAGTCTTCTTGACTGCCTCCACCTTTTTCTTCAGCTTTGGGAATCAACCCAAATGTGATAGCTGCAACAGTGAAACACAAAGAACATGGTACCGTTGTGTACACTTACCATAAATGTCGATGTTTGGGTGTATTCACTGCTGCAGTCCTGGGTTTCCCTCCCTCCATCCCCCTTGTCTCTCTCTCTCTGTCTCTCTCTCTCTCTCTCTGTCTGTCAGTCTCTCTCTCTCTCTCTCTCTCTCTCTCTGTCTGTCTCTCTCTGTCTTCTTAACGCAGGTTTATTAAATGAAAAGTAAACAGCGTTTCACCGCTTTCACAAAGCAGCTTCCTCAGAAGTGATAAACATTTAATAAAACACGCACCTTAAATACTGGCAGGAAATGACATGACAGCTTGACATCATAATTTTAAAAGACTAGTAACCATACTTTAAAGTGTTTAATAAACTACTTTTTAACATATGTCTGAATCTGCATCTTCAAGCTCAATTCATTCCAGGAAAACAGAATCTTTTAGCAGACAGTCTAAGCAGAAATCTTTTGGATCTTCACGAATGGATGCTGGACCCCAACTTATTCAGCAGGATTACAGCAGTTTGGGGTTGTCCTCGGATAGATCTGTTTGCATCCCATCTCAATCATCAGTTGCCTCTCTTTTGCACCAGGTCCTTCCACAAAGCAGCTTGGAAAGTGGATGCCCTGTCTTTCAGCTGGAGGAATCTTTCGGGATATGCCTTCCCTCCTCTTCCTCTTCTGCCTCTGGTGTTACTGAAAATAAAACAGGACAAACCCAAGATTATCATTTTGATAGCTCCAAATTGGCCTCGGCAGTTTTGGTATCCAACTTTAAGACACCTGTTCCTGGATCCTCCATGGATTCTGCCTCTGTTTCCTTCTCTTCTGTCCCAGCATCAGGGTCAGATGCTGCACTCTCAAGTCAAGACTCTATGCCTGGCAGCTTGGCTCTACAAGAGCCTTTGATTCCTTCTGCTCTTTCCAAACAAGTTTTGGATGTTCTTTTAGAAGCTAGGCGGCCTAGCACTAGAAAATCTTATGCTTCTAAATGGAAAAGATTTTGTATTTGGATGCGGGATCGAGGTTCTGATCCTCTTTTGCCTGATATTTCCTTAGTTTTACTTTACCTCTCAGACCTTTTGCTTAAAGACCTCTCCTTTTCTTCCATCAAAATCCATGCTTCTGCTATCTCGGCTCATTTCAACACTGATCCTCCCATCTTTTCTCACCAGCTGATGAGACAATTCTTGATAGGGGCTAAGAATTTAAGACCTCCCAGAACTCCTCCTGTTCCTGCTTGGGATCTTAATTATGTTTTGGAGAAACTTACTTTACCTCCCTTTGAGCCTGCTGCTGCTTCAGATTCCAAGTTCTTATCCTGGAAGACGGCTATCTTATTAGCATCAACTTCTGCCAGAAGGGTGTCAGAGTTGCAAGCTCTCATGGCTGTGGAACCATACCTTATTTTCCACCGAGACAGAGTTGCCTTGAGGACCAATCCTACATTTATGCCTAAGGTGATTTCTAAAGTGGCTTTAAATCAGACTATTCACCTTCCTACTTTCTTTCCAAATCCTCAAAACAAAGGGGAAAGGATTTTACATTCATTGGACGTACACAGACAACTACGATTTTACCTGGACAAAACTAAAGATTTCAGAAAATCTGATCAGTTGCTTATCTCTTATGCCTCCAGTTCTCTAGGCAAGGCTATTTCTAAACAAACTATTTCCAAATGGATTGCTCATGGAATAAGGTTTTGTTGTTCTCACTTTGGGAAACCGATTCCAGGTACTGTTAGAAGTCATTCTACTAGAGCAGCTGCCACTTCAGCAGCTTTTCTCAGAAGAGTTCCTAACAAGGACATTTTGGAAGCTGCCATTTGGAGTTCAGTGCATACTTTTTCTAAGCAGTATAATCTCCCTTTTTATTCTAAGTCTAGGGCAGGCTTTGCCTCTGCTGTTTTGCAGGGTCTTCTGGCTGCCCCTTCTTCTGCATAACCTCCTCCCTCATTCACAGCTTTGGGATTCCACCCTACAGTTATGACTGCAACAGTGAAACACGAAGAACATAGTACAGTTGTGTACACCTACCATAAATGTAGATGTTCGAGTGTCTTCACTGTTGCAGTCTGTGTTTCCCTCCCACCAATCCCCTTATTTTTTGCTTGTTCTATCTTCCTCTACCTTTGTGGTGTATTTGTGTTTCTTTTTGGACACCTTTTGGCTATTTTGGGGGCTTCTGACATCTGGGGCAAGAAAGGCTGGAGAAGATGGCGTCGGCTGTCGGCTTTATACCTCTACGTTCTGACGTCAGGGTACTTGCTGGTACAGCCGACGCCGGACCCAGACTTTGGAATTCTGGCCGACCTCTGGCTGGCTGCCTGCCGGCAGGAACACCCTACAGTTATGACTGCAACAGTGAAGACACTCTAACATCTACATTTATTGTAGGTGTACACAACTGTGCTATCTGTCTGCTGTAACCTGTTTATGCCTGACCTTTTTGTTTTCTCCTACTGAAAAGCAGTTATAAGTAGTTCTGTATTTTAGACCACCCAGAAGGGACATTCCCCCATCATATGACCTCCACTATGTTTTGAAGAGGCTAACCCTGATGGTCTTTGAACCAGCTGCTTATGATCCCCTTGACAGATTATCCTGGCTGTAACAGCTGGTGGGAGAGTCTCAGAATTGCAAGTAGTAATTTGCAGGGAAAGATTTCTGACTTTATACAAGGATTGCATAACCGTCGATACTGATTTGCATTCTCCTGAAAAGTAGCTACTGCCATGTCTTTGAACCAAGCTGTTTTGCCTTAATCCACAGAGCAAGTGGGTTGGGAGCACTGCATGCTGTGGGTATACGTAGACAGTTGGAACTGTTGGCTTCATTTGTAAAAGGAAAGGGATGAGGGAAATCCTGACAACAGACTGTATTTTAATAGCTTGCAGTCTGTATGTGCGTGTGGATTTGTAAAAGTCTACTCCCCTACAGCCACAGCAGCCGCCATTGCTGTTTAGAAGATTTAGAATGTTTTTCTGCTATACTGCAAGGTCTACTTTTAGTGATCACATACAGGGTCCACTGCTGTGGTTGTCACCCCCTTGGGTTTGAGTGCAGTATTGATAACATTGAGCATAGGAAATTTGTTTTAAGAATTAAGAACTTGCCATAATTGCAGGCATTCAGATGTTATCATAATTGCAGTCCAGTTGCCCATCCCCTCGACCAGTACATACACAGACACCATCTATTACATCATTTTTGAGTGCCCTGTAGTGTGGCTGAGTACACCAATACCTTGCCCCCCTTCCCCCATGTCTCTCAACATCCTACCAGACCTCTCTAGGTATTTGAGGTCAGGGAGGCGGAGGAAGATAGGGACGTTGAGTCTGCACTCTGGACAGGATGCTAATCTCTTCTTTCCTTGGCTCCAATCCTAACTCTGGCATCTGAGGCAACTTCTTGCCCAAGCCAGGGCAAGAAAGATTTGAAAGTGGCATTGTCTGACACCACTGTTACACCACTGATGTCCTAATATCCAAGTTGGGGGCGGGCGGGGGGGGGGGTATCGCTGTGGAAATGGGAACTGGCATGGTCTTCCTCCAGGCAGGATATCCCAAATGATTAACTGCAGCAGTGAATGTGTTTGAACACTTAGTTTTGTAGCAAGTTCCTAATAGAACTTTAATACATCTGTTCAGGAAAGCTCATAACTTTCATTTACAAGCTTCACACCCCCCCCCCCCCATGTCTTGCTTTGGGATTTTATTTTGTGTGATGTGGTTGTACATGAAATTGAGCTGTTTAATTTTATAACCACGTACATTTTATAAGTCATGTTTTGAAATATTTTTTGTTTCATATATTTTCTTTATAGATGTTAAAATATAGGCACTTTTTTTGCTTTTTGCAAGTCCAACTCTGCAACGGCTGTTAGAACTGCAAGCGTTCTTCTGCATTGTAGTATTGTCTTGCAGAAAAAAAGAATGTGGAACACCACTGTCAAAATAAGGAAATGCCGAGACAAGGATGCCCTATGCCACCACTACTGTTTGCATTAGCAATTGAACTTTTTTCTTCCACTATTCGTCTTAACCGTAAAATTAAAGGTATTGAAATTAATAATCAAATTCATTCCAAAATTATGCTCTTTGCTGATGATATTCTACTCACTTAAATTCAGAAGTCACTATGTGAACTAAATTTATTAGCTGAAAAATTTTATCACATCTCAGGTTTAAAGATTAATGCTTCCAAATCGAAGCACGTTATTAAATAAAAATAATTCAATTTCTAACATAAATCCAATTGTTGGGAAACCGGTTTCTTCTCTAGATTACTTAGGAATTGTTTTATGTGAAACGTTAGAATTAACTCGATCTACAAATCATACTAATATTCTGGGTACACTTAAATCATTAGTAGTGAAATGGAATAAATTGTTCCTAACATTTGAAGACCGATTACAGTTAATAAAAATGGTACTTCTCCCAAAGGTAAACTACATCGCTTTAGCAATGTCTATTATGCCTAATAAAAAAGTTTTAAAAGAATTAAATAGAATCTTAAGATTCCTTTGGTATCCCAAAAAATAGGATTGCTTTCCTAAACCATATTAGACCCTGGGAAATGGGGGGGCATAAACTTTCTTGATTTTAGAATATTATATTAAAGCATCTATTCTTAAAACCATTATAAATTGGATAGAGCCAAAAAGTTCTTTCGCTTGGCAAACATTACATACTGCTATTTTTCAGGAAGAAAATAAATGAGCAAAAAATATACAACTGCTTGGACAGAACAGTGTACTCTGGAATATCATCTATATCAACTTACAATACAATTTCACCAAGCCTACTAACCTAAATTATATAAATTACATTTATAACATTTTCCGGAACTTCATAAACAATATTAAAATTAAATTATGGTTTCAGTTAACTCCTTTTAATATTACAAAAATCTTTAATAACATTTCCATAAATACTCTTAACTCATGGAAAGGAAATAATTTCTCATGTTGGTATCAATGTATACAAAATCTAACAGTCATGAATGTCAATCAGATAATTAATACACTCAATCTATCAAGTAGTGACTGGTTAGTTTTTAATAGTCTGGTACCATATGTGCAAGATATGTGTAGAACAATAGAAAATTCTTCATTTAATTCCATACCTACATTTATATTTTATGTACATAAAGTAGTATACAGTGACTTTAATTGGACAAATTTAACTTCAAAGTTGTATAAAATTATTATTAGTTAGAAAAATTCTAACCAAAAATTTTGGAATTTTATCAATAAAGATTGTTCATTGTTATCTAAGGAATCAAAAATAAACATACTTTATTCTATTAAGTTAACTTCAAATATGCTAAGTTGGAGAATCTTTGCATGGAAATTCTTGCATTTTACACCCCTAATAAAATAGCTAGATATAAAAATACTAATGAGGCAATATGCTGGAGATGTAATCTAAAATGTAATGCTGATTGGTCACATATATGACTGTATTCATATTAAAACATTTTGGGAGGATATTTGTGAATTTCTGCAAGCCATTTTTACTGACTGTTTCATTTTCAGTCATTAATTCTTCTGAATAAAATTGAAACCACTACTATGAAAAAGGAACTTATCTTCTTTGGACTATAATGGCTATCTCAAAAAAATGCATCACTAGGAAATGGAACTCCTCTGTCATCCCAACAATTGATGATTTTCTCACTCTATTGAAAGAAGTAGCACTGTTGGAAGTTAAAGTCAAGGAAATGAGGATCTTTCCGAAGAAATGGACTAACAGTCCTTGGGAGAAAGTTCTCTCCCTAATAGAAAATGGACACAATTTTATCTTCATAAGAAAAGAGGAAGCAAGAATGCAAGTTATAATTTAATGCTTATACAATAACCTTTATTGTCTCTGTATCTGATTGTATTCCTTTTGACCTTGTCTGACCTGAGGCCTTTGTATATTCTGTAAATAGTTCATTCAATTCACTTTTATTTGATCTGTTATATTTACTATGTATTGTTTTAAAAAAAAAAAAAAAAATTTTTCTGAATAAAATTATTTGAACAAAAAAAAAAAAGAAATAAAGAAATGCCACACTTACCTACTCAAGACCAAGCCAGTTCAAGAAATTGGCGCTTCATGGGAAAATGCACTGGATGTTCATAGTGTTTCACTGTTGCAGTTATTACACTTGGGTTATCCCGCTGGCAGGCTACCCACAGTTGGCCTGAATTCCAAAGTCCTGGTCCGGCGTCGGTTGCTGTCGCCTCTTCTCTGACGTCAGTGCGCCAGGGGTATAAAAGATGCAGCCGATGCCATTTTCTTCAGTATTTCCTGCCGCTTGGTGCCCAAAGCAAAGCAGTTCGCAAGTGCCGGTCGGCCGACTCCTGAGATTTTCGAAATTGAATTTCAGATCCGAAGTCTTCAGTAAAGCTAAGTACCCTGTTGGGGAAACTTCTTTCTTGCTCCAGACCGATGTCAGAAAGTTAACAATTGTATTTCTTGTGGGAAGCAAATACCTCATAAGGATTTCCACTCTTACTGTATTCCTTGCCTAGGCCCTGACCACGACATTGCTAGTTGTCTGGTTTGTGCTAGATTTAACCAATGCACTAAGCATCAGTACGATTTTGCTTTTCGTTATTTTGGCAGAAGGTTTAACTACATAATGCCGTCGGAACAACAGATGACCGGAATTCTTAAAAAACGCAAGGATAAAGACAAGGACAAACATCCGAGGTCCAAAACAGACTAAGCCTCTTCTAGGCCAGTTGCTGGTTCGCTGGTGCTCAGTGAGGCGCTTTCACAGCCCCTGACTCATGCTACCTCAGAGGCACAGGCTGCCTCCGACTCCCACATGAAGACAGCTAGGCCTCTGGATACTCAAGGCATTGGCCCTTCAGAAATTAATCCCTCAGATGGGCCCAGAGCCGCTGAGTAGGCATTGACTTCTGAGGGTGTCTTCAGACCTACACAACTTTTATATAAAGCCTACTTCAGCATCCAAGACAGAGTCTAAAACAGTTTTAAAGACAAGGAAACCAGTATAGCATTCTCCAGGACAGACTTCTATGGCTAAGAAACAGATGCTCAAAATGGACGAAGACCTAATTATATTGATCAGGGGTTCCCATCCCCCTCCTGATAAGAGGTCTAGGCAAGACACTGAATAGGATTCCTCTGATCAGGTTTCCATTTCCTTTGATTCCTCTTCTGATCAAGGATATTCTGTTTCTCCTTATGATTCTGATGCTGAAGATTCTGTTCCTTCAGCTTCTCCTTCTGAGGACTATACTTTTGGGAAAACCCTGCATACCATGAGAGAGCATTTCCATTGGGAGAGCCAGGATTATTCCGAATCTAAGAAAAGACTTGGAGACTTTTACTTCCACTGCACAGACCTCTTGCAATTCCCCCTGTTCTAGACATAGTGGATGATGTTTTCTCAGAGTCCGGCCTGTCTCCAGACTCTACCTTCTGCCCCTGTTAAGCCGGACAGATACTACAGGGTTCCAGACACCCATAAATTTCTTTACAAAAACCCTGCTGCTGACCCAGAAACTATCTCACAGGGTCCCAAAGGGGTCAAGGCTGCTTCTGCCAAAAACCCTGTCCCCTCAGATTCTAGGGCTTTGGACAGATGGGGGAAAAAAGTTTACACTTCTGCTACTTTGGCTGTAAGGGCTTTAAATGGTCAGTTTCATATTCTCAAATGTCAGAAATACTTAATGTCTTTGTTAAAACAAAAAATGCTGACAAATTCTGAATGTACTGAGAACAAAGATTTGCAGGATTTATTGCATGCAGTTGAACAAGTGGGAAAACATACTTTGCAACGTGGCTGTGATTCACTGGAGGCCTCGTGCAGGGCCGTTGTTACAGGTTCTGTTATTAGAAGGCATGCTTGGTTAAAGGAACAGAATCTGCCTGATCATATTAAAGCAAACCAATTGGATCCTCCATTACAGCATGATACTTTGGTGTTAAGGCAGAGGAGGTGTTAAAGAAAATGAAGGTTAAGGCAAAATCTATGCAGACAGGAAAGGATTTCTTACAGGTACAGCTACCCAGATTTAGCAGAAACTGGCCATCTAAGAATTGGTCCTTTCCAATGTCAGACCAAAAAGAGACAGATTCAGATGCCCCAGAGGCAGGCAACAGCCCCAGCGCTCATACAGGCCCAAACAATGGGGTGCTTCTACCTCCAAAAGCGGAGAAGACAAATCACAGCCTTATAGAAAACAGTCCCAATGACTTCTCTGCCAATGCCAAGCACTTATTTTTTGGCAGCACCCTTAGGGGGAAAGCTAGCACTTTTTTCAGAAAACTGGCACAAGATCACCCAGGACAAATGGGTCTTAAATATGGTCTCTCACGGCTACAGGTTCCACTTTCACACCCTTCCAAAGGCAAAAGGTATGCCAGACCTGCCACACAATCAGTGGCAAGAGGCACAAAAACAAGTTTCATCTCATGGAAATGGGTGCTATTCAGCCAGTGCCACAACAAGAGCAGGGACAAGGGTTTTACTCAAGACTTTTCTTAGTACCAAGAAAGGACAAATCCTTGAGACCAATTCTGGACCTGTCTATTCTAAATACTTTTCTGGACGTCCCAAAATTCAAAATGTTGACTCTACAGCAGCTTCTGCTCATGCTGGACAAGAAGGCTTGGCTTGTAACTTAGGACCTCAGAGGCATACCTGCATGTCCCAATCAAACAATCATACAGAAGATACCTCAGATTCATAGCTGGCTCAATGCACTACCAATTGTCTGCACTGCCCTTTGGTTTATCTACTGCGCCCAGGGTCTTCACAGAATGCCTGGCACCAGTAATTGCATTTTGCAGACAGAGGAATTCAAATATATCCCTACTTGGACGACTGTCTTATTCAAGCAAAGGACAAAGATATTCTACTACAGCATCTGGCGTTTGTAAAAAGATTACTAAGTTGCCTAGGGTACACAGTAAACGAAAAGAAATCAAAACTAGTGCCCTCTCAAGAGATAATATTCCTGGGTGCAAGCTTAAATACAACTGCCCAGATGGCTTATCTCACACCAGACAAAGGCATCTGACTTCTTACTTCAAAGACATGGCAACAAAGACCCAGTTATCTGCAAGAAAAATTCTGCAGGCTCTGGGCTACATGACATCCTGCATTCTACTAATTCCATATGCAAGGCTGCATATGAGGAAACCACAATGGTATCTAAAGTGTTTGGACTCAACATTGCCACAGCCTGGAAACAGTAATTACTCTTATTCCCTGCCTGCAACAGGAATTTCTATGGTGGGCACAGGCCTGCCGCCGCAACAAGGGACAGCCATTCACTTTACCCACTGCCAGGCAGACACTAACAGATGCATCGGATTATGCCTGAGGGGGCGCGCACATGGCAGGGAAATGTATTCAGGGCACATGGCCCACAAACCAAATGCATCTACATATAAATCAAAAAGTGATGCTAGCTGTACAAAATGCCCTGACAGCCTTCAAGGACCTACTTCATCCAAGACGACTACTGATAAAGACGGACAATACTACAGTCATGTGGTACATAAATGAGCAAGGGGGCACACATTCCTACCCCCTCTGCAGGCAAGCCATGACTTTCCTGACTTTGTGGAACACAGCATTGACTTACCAAGTACATCTGCAAGCACAATTCCTGCCAGGAAAGACAAATACTTTGGCAGATGAACTAAGCAGAAACCTCATGGATCCTCATGAGTGGAAACTGGATCCACAAATCTTCAACATAACAGGTAAATGGGGATGCCCAGACATAGATCTATTTGCCTTCCCTCACAACTGCCAGCTACAGAGATTCTGCTCTTGGACTTATCACAAGCAAGCATGGAAAGTGGACGCCCTCTCATTCAGCTGGAAAGCCCTTACAGTATATGCCTTCCCTCCTCTGCCTCTCCTCTCCAAGGTACTCCTAAAGGTCAGACAAGATGCTAAAAATGATACTGATCACCCCAGACTGGCCACGCCAGCACTGGTACCCAATCCTAAAGAGCTTGTCTCAAGGCCCAGCCTGGACATTATCTCTACCTCATTTGCTGACCCAACAGAATAATCAGATCTTGCACAGCCAACTCAGAACCCTAAATCTGGCTGCATGGCGGATAATGTAATCATTCAAAACAAACCTCTCTAAAGCAGTTATGGATGCTATTTTGGAGGCCAGGAGGCCCAGCACCAGAAAATCTTATGCAGAAAAATGGAAGAGAGTCTGTGCTTGGAACCAAGCGCAGGGAATTGACTCACTAGAACCTAATATTCCTCAGATTTTGCAATACCTAACTGAGATGCTGGACAAAGGCCTATCCTTCTCATCAATTAAGATGCATGCCTCTGCCATTTCAGCTCATTACAATACGGACACACCTATTTATTCTCATCCACTGCTAAGACCGTTTCTCAGAGGGGTCAAAAACATAAGACCTCCAAGAAGAGCTCCAGTACCTGCATTGGACCTCAACTTTGTCTTGGAAAAACTCACACTGCCTCCTTTTGAACCAGCCAGTACAGCAGAGATAAAATACTTGTCATGGAAAACCGCTCTTCTCCTAGCAATAACTTCAGCAAGGAGAGTCTCGTTACAGGCACTAATGGCTGTGGAACCTTTTAATCTGAAGTAATTACTTTATTTGATCTGCAACCTGTGGGTAGTCTGATCCGACCTCGGATCCGAACCGGCAGCTTTCCAAGATCCGAGCTCCTAGCTCCTCCCCCTACCCATAATCCCTTGCTACCAACCACATTACCTCAGATAATTTTTTTGCCACGGCTAAAGACAGTTGCTTCATAGTGAAGAGCTCCTGGCCTGGTGAGATTGTTCTATATATAGGCTTTTTTCTTGTTTAAAATTGTGTGTGTTTTAAAAAACCTTTTAAAACCCTCTAAAAAAAAAAAAAAAAAACTAACTAATCTTCCCTTAGTTAAACTTTATCTCCCCCCCCCTAGTGTTTGGGTGTGTGTGTGAGAGAGAACTTTATGGCTGAATCTAAGGCCATATTTTCAAAATGTACTGAGTGTGGCCACAAGCTTTCCCCAGCTGATGGCCACACTCAGTGCGATTTGTGCCTGGGGGCGGCCCATCTTTCGGAGGCCTGCCAGATAATATGCGGCCTTCAACCCTCTGGCACTCAGGGACAGGAAGAACAAGCTGATCCTGGCGGGAAAACTTCCCCAGGAATCAACTTCTTCCTCTCCCAGCTGGGTTCAAGCTACTACTGTAGCTTCAGCGCCGGCTACTCCATTAGCTGTACCTGGGACTCAACCTCCCTTATCAGGTACCAGCTGTGTGGAATCTAGTGCTTCTTCCCACATGGAGAAGAAGCACAAGGACAGAGAGGGTCACAAATCAAAAAGGCGGGCCGAGTCTCATCCCTCGGCTCCGCCTGAGAAAATCCTGAAGTCCCCTGTGAGGGTCTCCGGATCCTCGTCCTCTCGGCTCAGTTCACCTTCTTTTTCGCCGGAGGAAGAGGATAGGTCTCCCTCGAGGTCTTCGAGGCGGCCCTCCAGGCCCGCCTCAACTACCTCTTCGCGATCTACTCGAAGCATCTCCGAAGCAGACATGGATCGGATGATGCGAAGATTTCTGTAGACCCAGATGCAGATGGGGATGCTCTTGCCTCCTCCCCCCCCCCCCCCTTTGGGAGGGAGTGCAGCCCCCATATTTGCCCCGATCGCTCCTTCTCCGACCCGATGTCCTTCATGGATGCATCTGCAGTCATAACAACAGGGTTGTCCTGTCGTCAGGCAGCCCTGCAGTCGGCCGGATTCCAAAGTCCGGGTCCGGCTTCGGCTGATGTCGCACTTCACCCGACGTCATCTCTGCTGGACTCTGGGTATAAAGGCATCAGCCGACGCCATTTTCTCCGGTCTTTCTTGCCGCGTGGCGCCCGAAGCAGAAGCTGTTTGCAAGTGCTGGTCGGTCGGATCCAGAGATTTCTACTACCGAATACTACTTCGAAGACTTCTAAAAAGCTAAGTACCCCGTTGGGGACTCTTTCTTGCCTCAGCCGATGTCAGAAAAAGTCAATAACTGTTTAACTTGTGGGAAACAAATACCCCATAAAGATTTCCACTCTTACTGTTTGCCTTGTTTAGGCCCAGACCACGACGTAGCAGCCTGTTCGGCCTGTGCTTCATTCAACCGACGAACGCTTAGGCGTCAGTCAGAGTTTGCTGAACAGTTTTTCGGTTCAGAATTTGCGTACATTATGCCGTCGGATCCTCCGACTACCCAAATTAAGAAACGCAAAGAAAAAGACCGACACTCGCGATCCACGGTTTCGGCCGAAACCATGGTAAAGCAAACCGCGAGTGTCTCTGTTTCGGCCGAAACCGAGAAAACTGATCAAAGCACAGCTGAATCTTTGACTACTTCTGAGGTTCCTGCTACCTTACTTGAATCGGCCTCTGAAATTATACCTACTACAGTGGCTTCTAGTGAATTATCAGACACCATCCCTTTAGATGTCTCTTCCCCAGCACGTGGTGCTGCTAGGCCTCCTGCAGCCATGTCCATTAAGGCCTTTGCCAGGGCTAAAGCAGCCAAGTCTACTAAATCAGTGCCTGTTAAACCCCCCTCAACCAGGCCTACTTCTAGTTCACAAATGCTTACTCTGGCAGAAGATTTAATATCCTTAATTAGGGGATCTCAATCTCACCCAGACAGGGCCTCTCAGCCCCCAGAGAAGAGACCTAGGGCAGAGCCCCCCGAGCCTGTGTCCTCTGATGATTCTGCGGATGACTCAGATATTACAGACCAGCCAGAGGCTCCTTTCTCTAATTATGAAGACTCAGATGCTGAAGAATCCATTCCAGCTGCCTCTCCACCTGAAGAATTCTCATTTGGGGAAACCTTACATGCCATGCGAGAAAAATTCCAATGGCAGCAACAGGATTTCTCAGATTCCAGAAAAAGACTTAGGACTTTTCTGCACCTTCCACAACACAGGCCCTTAGCTATACCTCCTGTCCTCTCTGTTGTGGACGATGCCTTTAATGATGTCTGCTCTGCACCAGATTCTTTACCTCCAGCCCCTGCCAAACCAGACAGATTTTACAGGGTACCAGACACGCATCATCACCTATACAAGGCCCCTCTTGCAGACCCCGAAACTATATCCCAGGGGCCTAAGGCAGTAGCCTCGACCACAGCAAAAAACCCTATTCCTTCTGAAAGGGAAGCCAGGTCTTTAGACAGATGGGGCAAAAAAGTTTATACCTCAGCTACTCTCTCTGCTAGAGCTTTAAACTGTCAGTTTCACATGATACAATACCAAGAGTTTATGCTTGATCAGTTAACTAAAAAACTATCCTCTGATGACTCTATAGATAAGAAATATGTATTAGAAATGGTAAATAACATACAACAGGTTAGTAACCATTCCTTAAAATGTGGCTATGATGCACTGGAGGCTTCATTTAGATCAGCCATGACTGGCACAGTGATAAGAAGACATGCATGGCTGAAGGAACAAGTCTTACCGGATCAGGTTAAAGCTAAGTTATTAGATGCTCCTATGGATAAGACCAGTTTGTTTGGTACACCTGCCCAGCAGGTAATGAAGAAAATGGAAGAAAAGGCAAAATCTGTTCAAACGGTTAAAGATTTCTTGCAGGTTCAGCCCCCAAGGTTTAGCAGGAACTGGCCTGCCAAAAATTGGTCCTTTCCTGACTCCACAAGATCCCAAAGGGGCAGGAATAGACGTTCCAGAGGCAGACACCAATCCAGAGGAGGTGCCTACAGAGGACGACAGTGGCAAGGTAATAACAGAGGCACAGACTCAGCCACTACCACAACAGCACAATCTCAGTGACTTAACTCTACATCCGCCTACCAGGGAACAAATAGCAGCTCCATTAGGCGGAAAATTAACCTTATTTTCGAAAAACTGGCACTACATCACAAAAGACAAGTGGATTTTGCAAACCATAGACCAAGGTTACCGGTTCCACTTTCACACTTTACCAGTCAAAAGAGGAATGCCAAACCTGCCTCCAAATCAAAAAACAGAAGCTCTACAGCAGATAATGCAATTAGCAAAGATGAGAGCTGTGGAAAGAGTGCCAATAACAGAACAAGGCAAAGGATTTTACTCCAGACTATTCCTAGTTCCAAGAAAGGAAAAAAGTTGGAGACCTATTCTCGACCTGTCCACCTTAAATACATACATCATTGTCCCAAAATTCAAAATGCTGACCCTACAGCAACTTCTTCCCATGCTGGGCAAGGAGTGTTGGCTGGTAACTCTAGATCTCAAGGAGGCATACCTGCACGTCCCCATTCGACCTATTTGCAGAAGATACCTCAGATTTCTTGCAGGATCAGAGCATTATCAATTCTCAGCATTGCCCTTTGGCTTATCTACTGCGCCCAGAGTATTCACAAAATGCCTGGCATCAGTAATCGCCCACTGCAGACTACAGGGAATCCAAATTTATCCATACCTGGACGACTGCCTGCTACAAGGGGACAACAAAAGCAAGCTGACAGATTTACAAAGGGTCATTTACTTGCTACAAGCACTGGGATACACAGTCAATTTACAAAAGTCAAGGCTGATACCATCCCAAACAAGGACATTCCTGGGCGCGGATTTGGACACTGTAAAACAAATGGCATTCCTAACTGCAGAAAAACAAAAAGAACTCCCTCTTTACTTCTTGGCTCTAACAAAACAGAACAAGTTAACAGCAAGAAAAGTCCTGCAGGCCTTGGGCTACATGGCATCATGCATAATCCTGGTTCCACATACCAGACTACATATGAGAAAACTACAATGGTACCTAAGGAATTTATGGTCCCAACACAGGCACAGCCTAGAAGCAGAAATTCCATTAATCCCATGCCTAAAACAGGAGTTCCTATGGTGGGCACAAGCATGCCAGTCAAACCCAGGCCTACCCTTTCACAGCTATCAAGCAAGCCAGACCATCACAACAGATGCCTCAGACCTAGGATGGGGGGCTCACATGCTGGACAAATGCGTACAAGGATTGTGGACGCAGGATCAACTCCACCTGCACATCAACCTAAAAGAAATGCTGGCAGTAAAACTGGCAATCCAAAATTTCAGACCATTTCTCAAAGAGGGCCATTTGATGATAAGGACAGACAACACCACAGTCAATGTGGTACATCAACAAGCAGGGAGGCACTCATTCATACCCCCTATGCAGAATGACTTTGGAGCTTTGGAACCTGGCACTCAGCTACAACATCCAGTTACAGGCAATATTTGTACCGGGAAAGGACAATACTCTAGCAGACATATTGAGCAGAACCACATCGGATGCCCACGAATGGATGCTACACCCGGACATCTTCAAGACCATCTCAAAGAAATGGGGAAGACCACAGATAGATCTATTCGCTTCCCCTCTCAATCACCAACTCAAAAAATTCTGCACAAGGACATTCCACCCACTTGCATGGAAAGTGGATTCGCTCTCCTTCAGCTGGAAAGGTCTATTTCCACCTCTTCCCTTGATACACAAGGTATTACTAAAAATCAAGGAGGAACGTCCAAAGATAACCCTTATAGCTCCAAACTGGCCAAGACAACACTGGTACCCACTACTGAGGAGCATGTCTCGGGACAACATGTGGCCAATACCCCTGATGCCTTTGATGTTAACTCAGAGCAACTACAGCATCATGCATCCAAACCTAAAAACGTTGCAACTGACTGCTTGGAACATCACATAGCAGCAACTAACCCAGAACTTTCCCAAAGGGTTAAAGACATTATCCTTGAAGCCCGCAGACCTTCAACAAGAAGGAACTATGCAGGAAAATGGAAAAGGTTTGTCATTTGGAGCACTGAAAGAGGAAAAGATGTGTCAATTATAGATATGGCTAACATTCTGGAGTATCTGGCAGAGCTTCTACATACAGGCCTGTCCTATTCCTCCATCAAGATACATGCATCAGCTATTTCAGCAGAATACAGCTTTGATCCACCTGTCTTTTCACATCCTTTACTCAGGCAGTTCCTCAGAGGAATCAAGAATGTAAAACCTCCAAGGAAACCACCATTGCCAGCTTGGGATTTGAACTTTGTGCTAGAAAAATTGACACTCGCACCTTTTGAACCAGCAGCTACAGCGGACCTACAGCATCTGTCGTGGAAGACTGCTTTCCTACTGGCAATAACCTCAGCAAGGAGGGTCTCTGAACTTCAGGCCCTAATGGCGGTACAGCCCTTCCTAATCTTCCACCAAGATAGTGTCCATGAGGTCTAATCCTACATTTATGCCTAAGGTGATATCCAGAGTGTCTTTAAACCAGGCAATCCACCTACCTACCTTCTTTCCCAACCCACAAAACAGAGGGGAAAGAATGCTGCACTCCTTGGATGTACATAGACAGTTACGCTACTACCTGGACAGAACAAAAAGTAGCAGAAAAACTGACCAGCTTTTTGTAGCCTATGCAACAGGAAGGGAAGGAAAAGCAATTTCCAAACAGACAATCTCCAAATGGATAGGAAATTGCATACGGTTCTGTTACTCCTTCCATGGAAAACCAATTCCACAGAACATAAGGCCTCATTCTACAAGGGCAACAGCCACTACCACAGCCTTCCTGCGAGGTGTGGCAACCAAGGACATTATTGAGGCGGCTACTTGGACCTCTGTGCATACATTTGCCAAGCATTATAACTTACCATTGTACTCCAGATCCCGAGCAGGGTTTGCCACTGCTGTGCTGCAAGGGATCCTAACCACACCATAATCTAAATTCTTCCTCCTCCCTTAGTTGGCTATGGTATTCTACCCAGTTGTTATGACTGCAGATGCATCCATGAAGGACATAGTACAGTTTTGTACCTACCATAAATGTAGATGTCCGAACTGGATAGCATCTGCAGTCAGGATTACCCTCCCTCCTTCCCCTCTGTGGTACTCCTAGGGTATTTACCCTCATAATAGCTAGCTAGTGGGGGGAGTCTCTTATGGTGTATTTGTTTGTATATATGTACATACATGCTTAATTTCTGAGTTTGCCTTCTATCCTTTTGGAAACATTGGCATTTATCCAAAATTTAGCCTTCCAGGAAGGGCAATTGGCATCTGGGGCAAGAAACACTGAAGAAAATGGCGTCGGCTGATGCCTTTATACCCAGAGTCCAGCAGAGATGACGTCGGGTGAAGTGCGACATCAGCCGAAGCCGGACCCGGACTTTGGAATCCGGCCGACTGCAGGGCTGCCTGACGACAGGACAACCCTGTTGTTATGACTGCAGATGCTCTCCAGTTCGGACATCTACATTTATGGTAGGTACAAAACTGTACTTTTTCGGGTCTCGGAGTTGTCTGATCCAGGCCTTTTCGGACCCGGGGATACATCGGCGCCGATAGCAGTTGTGTCTTCAACACCGACTATACCTTCGAGCTTGTCTGATCCGAGCTCTCGGGGCCGAGGGTTGAGCATCGGATCCGAGGGGGTGGTTGAGTCTTCGGCGCCGATTGGGTCGGAGCGCACCACTACCTCGGGTCCGATTGCTTCTGCTCCGACCCCGATCCTATCCTCTGAGCCAGGGAGGTTACTTTCTCAGGCTGGGGACAGTGAATCTCCCTCTGCTTTTGAGGTAGTGGAGAGGGTACTGTCGAGGTCATCCTGGTCCCAGACCGGGCCTTTGGATCCACCCGGGCCCCCACTGTATCAGGGTCTGTCTTCGATCATCCATCCATCTGGACAGCCTGCCCAAGCCCTCCAGTTGGTTCCTATGGAGGAACACCACCCTGCGGACGAGCCCTCTTCGGACAGTCCCGCCGAAGAGGCACCTCGGAAGCATCTGTGCAAAAGGAGGCACCTGGACTCCTCAGAGTCCATTACCACGGATACGGATTTGGATGATACGGAGGGCTCCCCAAGGTCACCCCCTGAAGATGTCTCCTTTGGAGACGACATGGAAATGTTGTGTATAAGAGGGGGTTGGTCTGGCCAAAAGCCCTCCCTGGACGAGTCTGTATTTCTGGAGGCCTTTGAGGCAGGCCCATGTACCTCCTGGGTGTCCCCCAGCCGACCCCTTGGTGGATCTAATTACCACCAGGGCTTGGAAAGAGCCCGACACCTTGGAGCCTATCCCTAGATGCCCTGACAAGGTCCTCAGCCCTCCCTCTGATAAACCTTCTTGGTTCAAAGGCGCGCCGGTTGATGCTATGTTGGTGGCGGCGGCCACTAGGAAAGAACTTGCCCAGGAAAGTTCTTCGGTCCATCCGCCAGACAAGGAGTCCCGGGCATTGGACCGTATTGGGAAGCGGATGTTTGCTTCAGCGACCTTTGCCATAAACTACATGAACTACATGGCACACACCATTAGGCTACAGCGTGACTTAATTAAGGAATACGCTGCAGCCCCTCCGGAGTCCATGTCGGTCCCAGACAAAAAGGTTTTTGAGACTCGAATGGCCACTCTAAAGTCAATATCAAATACATCTATGCGGCTTCTTTCCCATGCCACGGAAGGAGCCACTAGAGCTAGCGGAGCTGGAGTGGTCTTGCGACGTCACTCCTGGCTCCGCCTTTGTGACTTCACGGAACCCTTTAAGGCGTCCTTCGCGAACGCCCCTTATGACGGTTTGGCCTTATTTGGCTCAACAGTTCGCGACACCCTAGTCCAAAGCGAAAAGGATGGGTAGACGCTGTTGGCCGTCGGAGTCTGCTTCTCTAACCCCCAAAGATCCTTCTCCAGGAATCAGAGGGGGCAAAAGAAGCTGTGGTTCTGTAAATCTCAGCAATCCTGTCCTGCTGTGGACAACTCGTCCTCTAGAGGCAGAGGAGGACAAGCTTGTCGCCGGCCCAGAGGCAGAGGGGGGCCGCATAACTTCGGGTCTAAAGAACCTTTCTCGGACAGACTCGCGCAACAGCCCTGAGGGCTTGCCCGACTGTCCCTCTCTGGAGGCAGTCGGGGGGGGCGATTATCGGAGCACCTGTCAAACTGGCAGTCCATTACAAAAGATCGATGGGTGCTCCGGATTATATCCAGAGGTTACACTATACAATTCACACCCTCCCCACCCAAACGTCTCCCCGATGTTCCACCCCATCAGAGGGAGTCAGCAGCTCTGGAAATTTCAGAGTTGCTAAGAAAGAGCCATCCAGCCCGTCCCCCCCAGATCAGTCCGGATTGGGTTATTACTCCAGGTTCTTCTTGGTGCCAAAGAAAACGGGGGACCTCAGACCCATCCTAGACCTCTCGTCCCTGAACCTGTTCATACCCAAGGAAAAGTTCCGGATGGTCACCCTCCAATCTATTCTCCCCCTTCTGCGGGAGAATGACTGGATGTGCTTGTTAGACCTCAAAGATGCGTACTACCATATACTAATGGACAGACGATCCAGGAGGTTCCTCCGCTTCCGGCTAGGAGCCAGTCATTATCAGTTCAGGGTTCTTCCATTTGGCCTAACCTCAGCCCCCAGAGTGTTTACCAAAGTCATGGCAGTGGTTGCAGCCCACCTGAGACTCCAGGGCATTCAGGTGTTCCCTTACATAGACGACTGGCTCCTCACCGCCCCCAGCAGGCATCTACTGGTTGTGGCGAGAGATTACGCCCTCTCTCTGGCCCGTTGTTTGGGCATTTCAGTGAATCTAAAGAAATCCTGCCTGTGCCCCACTCAAGCCCTAGATTTCATAGGGGCCAGGTTGGATACTCGGATCTCCAAAGTGTTTCTTACACCTGTCGGGCTGAACAATTTGTCTCTCCAAATCTCAGACATTCTTCAGAGCCTCGCTCCTCCAGCAGAATTGGTCCTGAGGGCGCTAGGGTCTGTCAGCAGCGATCGGCCTTTCTCTTCATGCCCGTCTGCGAATGCGAGTGTTACAGTGGACTCTCCAGGTCCAGTGGTCACTATCGGTCCATCCCTTAGACATGCCGATTCCCCTGAGCAGGGCGTGCAGACACTCCCTTCTTTGGTGGTTACAGGCTCAGGAACTCGAAGGGGGGAGACCCTTTGTGATTCCCCCAGTCAAAGCCACGTTGACCACGGACGCTTCTTGCCTCGGGTGGGGCGGGCATTATGCAGGCAACTCCATCCAAGGCACATGGACTCCTCTAGAGACTGCATTGCATATCAACGTTCTAGAGATGAGGGCAGTGCTTTTGGCGTTGCAAGCTCTTCATCACCTTCTTCCTCTGGGGACTATTGCAATCCAGATGGACAATATGTCCGTTGTCTGGTATATAAACAAACAGGGAGGGACCAGATCTTACCCCCTGTGTCGAGAAGCCGTGAGAGTGTGGGAATGGGCGATTTCCACCAACCGTTTTCGGATAGCAGCGCACATTCCGGGACGGTCCAACATATTAGCGGACAAGTTAAGTCGGGTATTCCTCAGCCCGTTCGAGTGGTTTCTGAATCCTGTCGCGAAGCAGGTATTCCTCAAGTGGGGTTAACCTCGCTGTGACCTTTTCGCTTCTCCCCTAAACACAAAATGCAGAGATTACTTTGCGATAGTTCCCCCCAGAGGGGAATCCCCCAGGGACGCTCTGGTTCATGCTTGGCCGCCCGGTCTCCTTTATGCGTATCCTCCTCTTCCTCTGATGATGAAATTCATCCAGAAAGCCTGTCGGTTGGGGAGCAGAGTAATTCTCATAGCCCCATTCTGGCCTCGACAAATCTGGTTCCCCTTTCTGCAGTCTCACAGTGTGGCTCCCCCATGGATTCTGGACCCCAGACCAGACCTAATCTCGCATCTGACGAGATGCCACACTCCGATCCTGGTCAATCTCCGGCTTACGGCTTGGTTGATCCAGTTCCATTAATGGCTAGGACTCCCGGTATCTCGTCCCCTGTTAAGGCCATTCTAGTGGCAGCTCATAAGCCATCCACCAGAAAGCTCTACAACAGTAAATGGAAACGCTTTCCCATCTGGGCAAAGGAGAAGGAATTGGATCCCTTTACGGTTCCTATTCCCACTATCCTGGACTTCCTGTCCTTTCTTTTTAGACAAGGAGCTAGTGCGTCCACCGTTAAGGTCCAGCTAGCAGCCATCTCTCATTATCACGTGGGGGATGGCGTAGATTCCTTGGCGTCAGCCAAAATATGCAAGACCTTCTTAAAAGGCATGTTTCTTTTAAAGCCCCCTATTAAGCCGGCAGTTCCTCCATGGGATCTTACCTTGATCTTACAAGCATTAACAAGACAACCTTTCGAGCCGGCGGCCTCAGTGCCATTGAAATTCTTCTCTTGGAAAACGGCCTTTTTGGTCGCTATTACTTCAGCCAAATGAGTCTCAGAATTACAAGCTCTGTGCATTAAGCATCCATACCTTATTTTTCACAAGGATAGAGTGGCCCTCAGGACTAATCCTTCCTTTCTGCCTAAGGTAGCCACAGAGGCCAACATTAATCAGTCTATTAATCTTCCTGTTTTATTCCCGAATTTCCAAAACAAGGGTGAATACACATTGCACAAACAACTACGTTTTTACTTGCATAGGACTAAAGATTTTCGCAAGTCAGACCAGTTTGTTTCTTATGCTAAGTCAGCCATGGGAAACCAATTTCTAAGGTGACAGTGACAAATTGGATCTCTCAGTGTATTAGACATGGATACACTTCATCTGGGAAGCCAGCTCCGGTTGGTGTGCGTGCGCATTCTACTAGATCTGTGGCTACCTCGACGGCTTTTTGGTCTAGAGTTCCGGTAGACTATATTTGTTCAGCAGCTACCTGGTCCTCTTCCCACACGTTCATTTCTCATTACAAACTGGACATGATTTCCAGAAGTAGGGCTTCCTTTGGCTCCACGGTGCTTCGGAATATCCTTCCGTAGCGACCACCCAGGGTCTTAGGTAAGCTGGGGACTCTGTCCCACAGGTTGCAGATCAAATGAAGTAACTACTTCAGATAAAGAAGTTATGTACTCACCATAACGTTCCATCTGAATAGATACTTCATTTGTCTGCAACCAACCCCCCCTGCCATCCCCCGAACCTCGGTAAGGTATTGTTACTTTGGAGATTTTTCTCCGTCTTTAGCCTATAGGGCAAAATAACCGATCTGAGGTAATGTGGTTGGTAGCAAGGGATTGTGGGTAGGGGGGAGGAGCTAGGAGCTCGCATCTTGGAGCTTGGAAAGCTGCCGGTTCGGATCCGAGGTCGGATCCAACTACCCACAGGTTGCAAACAAATGAAGTATCTACTCAGATGGAACGTTATGGTGAGTACAGAACTTTTTATTTTCTGTCAGGACAGGGTTTCACTATGGACAAACCACACATTTATGCCTAAGGTAGTGTCCAGCGTGGCTCTTAACCAAACCGTACATTTGCCTACCTTTTATCCAAACCCACAGAATAAGGGGGAGAGACTTCTGCATAGTTTGGACATACACAGCTACGCTTTTACTTGGACAAGACTAAAGCCTTCAAAAAGACTGAGCAACTCTTAGTGGCATATGCTGCAAGTTCCCAAGGAAAAGCCATTTCAAAGCAGACTATTTCAAAATGCATAGGCCACTGCATTTGTTTCTGCTATTCACAACATGGCAGATCTGTGCCCAAGGGCATTACGCCACATTCTACCAGAGCAGCAGCTACTTCAGCCTTCCTCAGAGGAGTACCAACCAAGGATATTTTGGAGGCTGCAACATGGACTTTGGTGCAGACTTTTACAAAGCACTACCATTTACCTCTCTACTCTAAATCCAGAGCAGGCTTTGCCACTGCAGTTCTTCAGGGCCTCTTAGCCACCCAACCTCAGCTTTGGGATTCAACCCAAGTGTAATGACTGCAACAGTAAAACACTATTAATGTAGTACAGTTGTGTACCTACCATAAATGTAGATGTTAGTGTATTCACTGTTGCAGTCCAGGTTACCCTCCCACCTTCCCCCTTTTTCTTTGCTGGGACTTATCTGTACCTCTCTATTCTGTACAACCTATGTGGTGTATTTGCTTGTAGATGAAGGTTATGTGCATGCTTTTTTTATGTTCATAATTTGTACCGCCTACCCTTTTGGGGGCACCTGACATCTGGGGCAAGAAAAACTGAAGAAAATGGCATCTGCTGCATCTTTTATACCCCTGGCGCACTGATGTCAGGGAATAGGCGACGGCAACCGATGCCGGACCAGGACTTTGGAATTCAGGCCGACTGTGGGTAGCCTGCCAGCACGATAACCCATGTGTAATGACTGCAACAGTGAATACACTGTAACATCTACATTTATGGTAGGTACACAACTGTACTTTTCTCATCTTTGGCAATAAGAGCACCTGAATATGGCAGGTAAAAGCCACATTGTATTTACTAATCCAGTCAACAGCCATCAAAGATCTGCTGGCAGGTATAGTTGCACACAGGTGTGCTTCGTAGAAATAATATAGGTTGACTACGTTTGAGCATCTGTTAAGAATTGTATACCAGTGTTTACATTCAGTGTTGCTATTCATTCAAGTCAGACTTGAGTTCTGTATACATTAACATGCATTTTATGTAGTTTACTTGTTTTTTTTCCCCCGTCATTTCTGTCCTCTTTAGGAGGGACCTGCTACTGTTTTAACACCAGTTAAGAAGAAGGTGAAGAATATTGGGATTTTTCTTAAGGTAAGAAGTTCTAAATAGATACATCTGTGTAAATCTACTGTTTAAATGCATGTGATTTCTTAAGGTATTTTTGCTGCCGTTTCATACAGGTCTTTTAGTTGCACTTATTGTGTTTTCAAGTCATTTGATTAGCTTATTTATCTTTCTAATCTATAGCAGTTATTGGTGGCCCTTTACGTTTTCCTAATTTCATTACCCTTTCAGCTGGTCAAAAAAGAATGTTCAGCAGCAACCTGTTGAATGGCTATTACTTTGTTTCCATACTCATAACTTTTGGTAGAAACACATATGATAACCCGGAAATTTGTTTTTCAGGTGTCTTCCCTTGTTGTTTTTGTGGTAATGGAGTCAGAGTTAGACAACTTAATGCCTTGCGCATGTGAAATAAAGTCCTTGAGCTTGAATGCCTCAATGTTTTAAATTCTGTGCTTTTTATAGTTGGGTTATATGTCGTTCCATTTATGTTAACTTTCTTCTTGCCAGTGTCTAGCTGCAGGCAGCTGCATTTTGATGTGAAATTGGATCCAGTGTTTTATCTGATGTCAGTCTTCATTTATCCTTGACTGATGGGACGCCATTCTGAGTCTCGAAACTGGCTCTGCTGTTACAATAACTCACGCAAGTCAAAAATCTCCTGAGCCAAGTTCCTGCCCAGAACACCTCTTTAATTCTCTCCCATGTTGTTTGTTGCTCTTGTCATGAAGACGCATCAGTCAAACTCTCCTTGAGCTAAGTAAAAAATTAGTTTATTCCAGTTCTATTTCTAAATTTCTTCCCCTACCCAATTAGTTTACTTGTATACCTTATGGTACTCTTTCTCCATTTAATCTTCATTTGTTGTGAGTTTTTTTCTTCGTACCGTTGTATATCTGTCCTACCATTGCTGGCAGATGTTAGTGTTTCACTGTTGCAGTCATCTTTTGTGGGTTATCCCTGCTGGGTTGTCCTCGGCTGGCCCGACCACCAGAGTAAAGGTTTCCCTCCTGCACTGGCTGTTCTGTCAGCGGGGCTGATGTCATGTCCCCAGAGCTATAAAGGGAGGCAGTCGACGCCATTACTTCAGTCTTTCTTGCTGTGGAGCCCAAAGCAGAAGCAGCAGTTTTGCAAGTGCATTGGTCGGCCGTTGCCAGAGTGACGACAACAGTCTAAAGCTAAGGACCCCGTTGGGAAATCTTTTCTTGCCTTAAACTGATGTCAGAGAAAGTTAACAGTCTCAGTTGTGGAAAGCAGATCCCACACAGAGACTTCCATTCTCTCTGCATCACTTGTTTAGGCCCAGACCATGACGTTTCAGGGTGTCAATCCTGTGCCCTCTTTAATGCTCCTACTATTAGAAGAAAAGCTGATATTGTAGCGAGGCATTTTAGTCTGTCTTTCTAGCAAAGCAAAATGGCGTCTGTTTCTCAGTTTCTGACTTGCCTAGGGAAAAAAGGACAAAGATATGGATAGGCCTCTAAAAGTTAGGCCATCTGACAACTCCGGACAACAGTCAACCTTTACTCAAAGCAAGGCTACAACTGAACTCAGTGAGGTGCCTTCGCAGCCCCTGACGCCAGGCAACGAACTGTTGCAGGCCTCTAACGAGACCCGTTCGGAGTCCGGTACACCGCCGGATGAACCTCCTCCTGCCGGGATGCTGCTTTTACCTCGTGGTTGGGTCCGAAGCTCTGCAGGCACCAGCTTCTGCTGAGACCTCTGCGACATTTGAAGTCAGGATTAGACCGACAGTGCCACTGGTCAAATTAACTCCGTATAAGGCTTCTGACCCAGCAAGGCCCAAGCCCAAATCTACCCTCAAAAAGGTCCCTTCCCAGGGCCCCAGCCACCAATCTACTAGCCAGTCTCTGCAGTTGCTCAGAATTGCAGAAGACCTGATGACTCTGATCAGGGGTAACCACCCCCACCCTCCTACACCAGCCAAAAGAAAGACACCTCCCCTGAGGTCCTCACTGACCAGGAATCAGTTGATTCTGTTCTAGTGGAGTTTGACATGGAAGACCAACCGTTAGCATTTGAGGACTCTGAGACCCCATTCTGTCTGCCTGTCCCCCTGAGGACCTTTCCTTTGGGGGAAACCCTTAATACCCTTAAAGAACATTCTCAGTGCGAGGCCCAGGACTACCCCCAGTCAAAAAGAGATTTAGTGGAATTTCTTGATTTGCCTCATAAGCCTCAGGCCATTCCTCCTATCTTCAGTGTTGTAGAGGATGTTTTCCTAGAATCTGCCCCCTCTCCAGATTTTCTCTCTCCAGCACCCTGGAAACCTGATGGATACTACAGGGAGCAAGACTTACGCAAATACCTTTTTAAAACCCCCACTGCAGACATTGAAGTAATTATTCAAGGCCCTAAGGAAGCTAGGGCTAGCTCTCCTAAAAACCCCATCCCAGCTGACAAGGAAAGCAGAGCTTTAGACAGGATGGGTAAAAAGATTTACACTTCAGCCACTTTAGTTGTGAGGGCATTAAATTGTCAATTTCATATGATAACATTTCAGCAGAATGGGCTGTAACTAATTACACAGAAAATATCTGCCTTGCCTGAAAGCAGCACTACCAGAGAATTAACAGACCTCATACAGTCTAGCTCTCGGGTAACAAAACACTCCTTGCTTTCTGGTTTTGATGCCTTAGAAGACTTTACCAGGGCTGCAGCAACAGGATCAGTTATCAGAAGGCATGCCTAGTTAAGGGAGCAACCTTTACCTGACCAGGTAAAATCCAAGCCATTAGATGCCTCTCTGGATAAGGAACAGTTGTTTGGCCCCAAGGCCGAACAGGTCATCAAGAAAATGGGAGGACAAAGCCAAATTCATGCAGACTGTCAAGGACTTTTTGCAAGTGCAACCACCCATGTTCAGTAGAAACTTCCCTACTAAGCACTGATCCTTTCCCTCTCAAGCAAAGCTAATGCAGGTAAAGGGACGCAGGGACAGAACCCGTAGGCCGCAGGCACACAGCCAACAAAGAACTAGGCAGTGGTCCAGTGCTGCTCCAAGACGGCGGAGTTCCAAGTCCACTTCCTTCTCCAGGGACTCTTGATGACTCCCTAGCAGATAGCTCTTCAGTCCACAGCAGTCAGGTGTTGGACAATATTAAGGAGGCTTGAAGACCCTCAGCAATCAGTTTTTAGACATTAAGGAGGCTCGTAGACCCAACACCAGGAAATCTTATTCTTCTAAGTGGAGGAGATTCACCTGGTGGTGCTCCAGCAGGGGCGTTTCCAGCACTACAGCCTCTTTATCCCTGGTCCTGGACTACGTGCCAGACCTCCTTCATTAGGGTTTCTTACTCCTCTATCAAGATTCATGCTTTGGATTTCTCAGCCTACATCCAGGCGGATTAGCCTTTATTCTCTCAACATCTCTTGAAGCAGTTCCTCAGCGGCCTGGCTCACATCAGGCCACCTAGGAGGCCACCTGCACTAGCTTGGGATCTAAACTTTGTCCTGGAAAAGCTGACTCTCCCCCTTTTCGAGCCAGCTTCCTCAGCAGATCTCAAATACCTCTCTTGGAAAGCTGCCCTTTTACTAGCCATCGCTTCTGTTAGGAGGGTGTCTGACTTATAGGCTATGACTACTGAACCCTTCATCTTCCATGCGGACAGGGTCTTTCTAAGAAACCAACCCTTCCTTTATGCCTAAGGTGGTCTCTGAGGTAACCTTTAACCAGGTCATACACCTGCCTACTTTATTTCCTAAACCAACAGAGGGGAGAGAATGCTGCATAGCTTGGATGTGCAGGCAGTTGAGATTTTACCTTGACAGGACCAGATCAATCAGAAAAACTGGCCAACTCCTGATTTTGTTCACCTCTGGGACCGAGGGGAAACTTATTACTAAGCAGACCATTTCCAAATGGCTCTCTCATTGCATACATTTCTGCAACACCTTCCATGGAAAGGGTCCTCCCAAATCCATCGGATCCCATTCCACAAGAGCAGCCTGCACCTCCACAGCCTTTCTGAGGGGGGTTCCTACCAAGGAAATTCTGGAAGCTGCTACTTTCACTAAGCACTACCAGCTAGCTACATTCTCCAAAACAAGGGCAGGATTTGCTGCATCTGCAATCCTGCAGGGCATGCTAGCATCCCCATAATTTGTACAGCTTTCCTCCACCCACTTCCTCAGCTTTGGGGAGTCTTCCCACAAGTGATTACTGCAACAGTGAAACTTGAACATAGTAGTTATGTACACTTAACATAAATGTAGATGTTTGAGTGTATTCACTGTTGCAGTCTTGTGTCCCTCCCACCTTTCTTGCCTAATGTATATGTCTTGTCTGGGGCTCCAACCCTTTGGGGACAAGAAAAACTGATGTAATGGTGTCAGCTGCCTCCCTTTATAGCCCTGACGACCTGACATCAGCTACACTCACAGAACAGTCGATGCAAGAGGGAAACCTTTACTCTGGTATTCAGGTTGGCCAAGGGCCACCCAGCCGGGATAAACCGCAAGTAATGAATGCAACAGTAAATACACTCTTAACATCTACATTTATGGTAAGTGTACACGACTGTACTTTCTATCTCTTTTCTCTACCATCAGGTCATTTTATTTTTTTTTTGTGTAGCATCATTGGTAGCCTTTCTCTTCCTTCCCCTTGTGTGTGCGTGTATGCGTGCATGTGTACTCGTGTGCGCTTTTGGTGTGGCTACGTCTGCTGTTCATCCCGGTTTTTCAGTATGACAGAAAAAAGCAAGGGAACTACTGGTTTCAAATTCTGTTAGGGTTATGGCAGAAAAATGCCAAACTCTGATAGTCGTGTATCCTGTGTATATTACTTCGGCCTGGCACACTTAGATCAGTAGTGCAACATTTGTGATGCTTTTAGTAACAGTGCTCTAGTCGAGAGAGAGAACAAGTTGATTTTAAAAGGTCTACTGAAACTTTTGAAGAGGTCTTGTCTACAGGTGCCAAATCTTGGGAGTCTTCTGCTTCATCTTCCTCAAAAAAGAGAAGTCGCTTGGTGCTGACGTATCCTTTGGCTCCGGCCCAAAAAAGAAAAATGAAACCATCTATTCCCACAGCTTCTGTAGGTAGATGTAAGTTAAATGTACAAAACAGTCTTCATTGGTTCTGGTAGTAGTGACTACATCTGCACCTCCACTTTCGGCACTGGCCAGCTCTGTGCTGACCATTGAAAGTGCCCCCCATTCTTTGGTGCCATCTACAATGGTGCAGACTGTGTTTATGGAACCAGATGTTCTTCGAGTTTCACTGTTGCAGTCATCAAACTTGGGTTGTCTGCCTGCAGGTATCCCTCAGTCGGCCTGAATACCAGAGTCTTGGGATTTCTGCATTGGATGCTGTCATTTCTTCCATGATGTCAGGGGTATAAAACAGACAACCGACAGCTACACTAGTCCTCCTTGCCGAAGAGGAGCCCGAAGCAGAAGCAGTTTGCAAGTGCCGGTCGGCCACTACCTGAAATTTTCATTTTTAAGTTTGTAATCCTGAAATTTTCTAACGCTAAGTACCCCGTTGGGGATTTTTTTTTCTTGCTCTAACCGATGTCAGAAAAAGTTAACAATTGTCTTGCCTGTGGAAAGCAAATACCTCTTAGAGATTTTCATTCTTACTGCGTCACCTGTATAGGCCCAGACCACGACGTCCCTTGCTGTCGGTATTGCCTTGTTAAATGCCCGAACCATTCGTTGTCTGGCTATCTTTGTCAGTAAATTCTTCCGCTCTTGTTCTCTGTATTCCGAAATGGCTTCGATAAGGCATCCAGCTACAGATCTTCTTAAAAAAAAGTAAGGATAAAGAACATAGACCGCATAGGTCCAAAACTGCAGAAGATGCTTCCGTTAAGCTGGTCACCAATCTGCCGGTACTCAGTGAGGCTCCTTTTCAGCCCCTGATGCCCACTTCTACAGATTTGCAGGCCTCTGCTGAGACCCATTCTGATTCCGGTATGCCGGGAGATGCTTCTTCAACTATGGAACCTGCAGATGTGTCTACCTTGATGGGTCCGGAGCCACTGGGCAGGGGCAGGCTTTTGAGGGGTGTATTCCGATCTACCGAGGACTTTTTTTTTTTTATTATTTTTTTTTTTTTTATTTTTTTTTTTTTAGCTAAAACTACTGAGTTTCTGAGGCCCTTAGTACTCACTACGCTTAGTAAACCGGCGACCAAAGCACATGCTCAAGCTCCCATGCCATAAAAAGAAATGCTTAGAATGGCTGAAGACCTTATTACTTTAATTAGGGGAAGCCAGCCTTCCCCTTCTGAGACAGAGTTGTTTCATTCTGATTGTCCGATGACTCTGACCTTTCTGATTATCAGGACATGCCTTTATCAACTTATTGGGATTTAGATGCAGAGGAATCCATTCCCTCTGCCTCCCTTCCAGAGGATTTTTCTTTTGGTGAATCCTTGCATACTTCTAAAAGAGCATTTCCGCTTGGAATGCCAGGACTACCCTCAGTCCAAAAAGAGACTCAGAGAATTTTTGGTTGCCTCAGCACAGGCCTCTAGCTATACTCCCTGTCCTGGATGTTGTAGATGATGTTTTTATGCAGTCCAGTTTTATTCCAGATACTTTACCCCCAACCCCTAGGAAATCTGATGGTACTACAGAGTTCCTGATTCCCACAAATTTCTCTTCAAGAATCCAACTGGGGATAAAGAGGCCATTTCCCAGGGACCTAAAGGTATTAATGCTACTACAGCCAAAAAATCCTATCCCTGCAGACAAGAATTCCAGAGCTTTAGACAGATGGGGTAAGAAGGTATATACTTCTGCAACTCTTGCCATCAGGGCACTGAATTACCAGTTTTACATGTTGAAGTACCAGCAGCATATTATGGAAAAAGTTCACAATGATTTTTCAATTATTCTTCCAGCCCTGCCAAATTACTTGTTCCCCTAGGAAGAAATTTCATGCAAAAAACTGGATGTCTATTACTCTGGACATATGGGTCGTAAACATTGTATCCTAGGGAGTATATATTCTACTCCCATACACTGCCAACCCCAAGCAGGTTTCCAGACCTTCCTCCAAACCAGTGGGCAGAGGCTCAAAAGCAAGTACTTTCCCTGCTCAATATCAGAGCTATTCAGCCTGTTCCAGTAGAACAAAGGGGGCAGGGTTTCTACTCCATACTTTTCCTGGTGCCCAGAAAAGAGGGCTTTTGGAGCCCAATCCTGGATCTATCAATTCTCAACACCTTTCTGGTGGTCCCAAAATTCAGAATGTTTACCCTGCAACAGCTTCTCCCTTTGCAAGCCAAAGATGCCTGGTTAGTCACCCTAGACTTAAAAGAAGCTTATCTGCACGTCCGCATAAGGGAGTCTTGCAGGAAATATCTGTTTCAATGCAGGCTGTATGCACCATCAGTTATCTGCACTTCTCTCTGGCTTATCTACTGCGCTGAGAGTATTCACAAAGTGGCTGGCTCCTGCCATTGCATACTGCATGCAGAGAAATATCCAGATTTTCCCATAATTGGTTGATTGCCTGATTCAGACAGTCAGGAATTGTTACTTCAGCACCTGGCATTTGTAAAAAGCCTTCTCACTTCATTGGGGTACACCATCAACAAAAAGAAATCGCAACTGGTGCCCAGTCAAAAGATTGTATTCCTGGGAGCAAGCTTGGACACAACTTCCCAGATGGCATTTCTCACTTCAGAAAACAGGTTTGTCTGACAAACTACAAACAAATGGCCACCAGAACTCCGCTATCTGTAAGAAAAATACTGCAAGCCCTAGTGTTCATTGCCTCCTGTTTTCTACTAATTCCATATGCAAGACTGCATATGAGGAAACTTCAGTGGTACTTAAAAAAAAGTCTTTGGTACCAGCATTCTCAGGACCTGTAAACAGTCATTCCAATCATACCGTGTCCAAGGGCAGAGTTCCTTTGGTAGGCAGAAGCATGCAACCACAACAAGGGACTACTTTTCACTCAACCTCTCGCCGCCCAAACTTTGACCAGACGCATCAGACTATGCATGGGGGGCTCACATGGCAGGCAAATGCATTCAGGGCCACTGGAGCCCAGCCCAGATTCTCCTGCACATCAATCAAAAAGAGATGCTAGCTTTACAGAATGCCCTAACAGCCTTTAAATACCTAATTCTTCCAGGATAACTGCTTATAAAAACCGACAACAGTTATGTGGTACATAAACAAGCAGGGGGAAACCCATTCTTACCCACTAGGTTAGCCATAGTGTGGAACAACCTTAACTAAGTGCATCTTCAAGCTCAATTCCTGCAAGGCAAACAAAATTCACTGGTGGATGACTTGAGCAGAAATCTCCTAGACCCACAAGAGTGGAAATTGGAGCCGAACACCTTCCACCTTTTGATCCAGAGGTGGGGGACACTGGAGGTGGACCTATTGGTCTCCCCTGAGAATCACCAGTTGAGCAAATTCTGCACCAGGAACCCTCATAGCAGGGCCTGGAAGGTGGATGCCCTATCCTTTCAGTGGGAAAACCTCTCAATATATGCCTTTCCACCTCTGGCCCTCCTCTCAGAAGACTACTCAAGGTAAACAGGACAGGCCTAGGGCAATTCTTATTGCCCCAGACTGGCCATGCTAGCACTGGTACCCACTGTTGCGCAGTCTGACAGTGCCACCCTGGCACCTTCACCAGACTCCTACCCTGCTGTCTCAGTAGGAGGGACAGATTTTACATCCACAATTGCAATCTCTAAACCTTGCAGCCTGGCTTATCCCTTGAATACCCCACCAGCAACCCTCAGCAAACAGGTGCTGGGCGTCATTCTTGAAGCCAGGAGGCCTAGTACTAGGAATTCTTATGCTGAAAAGTGGAAAAGATATTGTTCTTGAAATCAGTCTCAAGGGAAGGACACAGCAGTGCCCTCCTTACCTCTAATCCTGGATTACCTAGCAGAGCTACTCCACAGTGGCCTGTCCTTCTCCATTGAGTCATGCCTCTGCCCTCCCAGCTCATTATAATACTGAGCCACCTCTATTTCCTCACCCTCTCAAACAGTTCCTGAAAATAACTTAAGGCCCACTAGGAGAGCACCCACCCTTGCCTGGGACCTTAACTTTGTACTGGAAAAGCTCACGCTTCCCCCTTTTGAACCTGCTGCTTCAGCAGAATTAAAATTTCTCTCTCTGAAAACAGCCTTGCTTTTAGCCATAACTTCAGCAAGAAGAGTGTCTGAGTTACAGGCACTAATGGCTGTGGAACCCTTCATTATTTTCCATGCTGACAGGGTTTCCCTCAGGACTAACCCATCCTTTATGCCTAAGGTGGTGTCCAGTGTGGCTCTAAACCAATCCATCCATTTGCCAACCTTCTTCCCTTACCCTCAGAATAAAGGGGAAAGGATCTTGCACTCGGACGTACACAGACAGCTCAGGTTCTACCTTGACAGGACTAAACCTTTCAGAAAGTCTGACTAGCTGCTAGTCCTCTTTGCTACAGGGGCAAGAGGTTAAGGCCAATTCAAAGCAAAATATTTCCAAATGGGTAGCACACTGCATCCATTTCTGCTACAAGCACCATGACAAACCTACCCCACAGGGGATCGGACCACATTCCACTAGGGCTACTTCCACCTCTACAGCATTTCTCAGGGGAGTCCCTACCAGGGACATTCTGGAAGCTGCAACCTGGAGTTCTGCACACACCTTCACCAAGCATTACCACTTACCAATCTTTTCTAAATCAAAAGCTGGATTTGCTACAGTCTTGCAAGGCCTACTAGCCAGCCCTAACGCTTCTTGACTGCATCCACCCTTCCTCAGCTTTGTGAATCAACCCAAGTGTGATGACTGTAATAGTGAAATGAAGAACATAGTACAGTTGTGTACACTAAATGTAGATGTTAGTGTATTCACTGTTAGTCCTGGTTTCCCTCCCTCTAGCCCCCTGGCTTTTTCTCTCTTTCTACCTCTCTTCTCTGTGGTCATTCCTAATGGCATTGGTATTTACTTTTTACTGGTGGTGTTCCCACCATATATTAGCTTCCTATTTAGGGGCTCCTGACATTTGAGGCAAGAAAAACTGATGTAATGGCGTCCGGCTGCCTGTTTAATACCCCTGACTACCTGATGTCCTGGAAGAAGTGACAGCATCCGATGCAGAAATCCTAAAACTCTGGTATTCGAGCCGACTGAGGGCTTACCTGCAGGCTGATAACCCAAGTGTGATGACTGCAACAATGAATACACTCAAACATCTACATTTCTGGTAGTGTACACAACTGTACTTTCCCTCCCCAACATGCATCGCCCAGGAACCATGGTTCCTTTCAGTTCCCAGAACCAGATGCTCCCTTCCACTCAACCATTTCATGGAGCAACTTTTTTAGTCCCTTCTTGGAGAGGCCAGAATCTCCTTCAGCCTTGTCTGTATGGTCCTCCAGGTGTCTGGAAGTCAATGTTGTGAGGTTGGTAGGATCAGCTCCTAGTGGCAAGGGGTCTCCACTTTCCAAGCTTCACTCCCTACTGGAGATAGTCCTCTTTTTCCCAGGTCTTCACCAGAAATTCCTCTTCTAACCACTGTGGCTTTAGAGACCTCTGCTCCAACTTCCTGGATTCCCACTGCCCTGGTGCTGACCGCTCTCATGTCTTTGGTTCCAATCTCTGCCTTGAGTTCATGTCCTCGGTTGCTTCGGAACCAATGGACTCCTGGGGTTGTAGCCTCATGACAGTCTGTGGGCTCTTTCTCTGCTCCAACCTTGATGGCAGTTTCCTCGGCACGGGGTGGGACCATGGTTCCAAGGTTGTGTTTCTTGGTGCTGGGCTCCCATTTTTCTTTGCGGGCCTGCCTTTCAAGTTATGGAGGGTTCCTTGCCCTCTGTGGGTTTGCAGCTAGTCTCTTCCCGTTTTGGAGCCTTTCCTTGGGACTCCCTCTGGTCCAGAGCTTCCACCAACCTTCACACCTGCACAGTGAGCACTGGCACTGCAGGATAACCCTGTACAAGGCCTTACCTCTTTAGAGTCCTCTACAGAAGCTCCCACTGAGGATGTGCCTCAGTAGAGGTTGTGTAAGAGGAAACACCTGGATTCCCTGGAGGAGCCTTTCACAGAAGAATCTGATTTTGATGACTGGGATGGTTGCTCCAGTCACCCCCAAAAGACATCTCTGGAGACCTTCTTGAAATATTAAAGCAGAGGGGTGGTTCGAAGCTCTAAGACCCATCGTCAGTCTGTGTACCTGCAAGCATTTGGTGCTCGGCCATCTACCTCTTGCGTTACCCCACTGACTGTTGATCTTATCAAACTGATCGCCCACCAGGCTTGGAAGGCCCCTGATTACATAGAACCAATCCCCAGGAGACCAGGTAAAACACATTTAGCTCTGGAAGACCAGCATTGACCAAGATGCAACTGGCAAAAGAAAATTCCACTGTTCGTCCCCCTAACAGAGTCTTGGGCAATGGACAAATTTGGGAAGCAGGGCTATGCTTTTTCGACCGTCACCTTATGGTCACGGAACCTTTTGGCACTCCAATAGATTTCAGAGGGTTCTAGTTAAGGTGCTCTCTGGTACCCACACAGGAGCTTTCTCTAAGATGCAAGATAATGTAGCCTCCCACCTTGGGAGTCTGTCTCTATCTCTAACTTGAACATGAGGCTCATTGCGCTTGCAGCCAAAGGGACAACTAGATCAGTGGGTTCAGATGTAGCAATAAGGAGGCATGCCTGGATGTGCCTCTGCGAGTTTGTGGAGCCATTCAAGTCTTCGTCAATGCTCCATTTGATGGAGCTTCCCTTTTTGACCCTTAAACAAAATATATTTTAGCCAGGTATGAAAAAGATGGAAAAACCTTTTTGCCGTGTGCGTATCTTTTTCTGCTCCTCTGTGTTAGTCCAGGAACCAGAGATGCAGGAAAGTGCGATTCAAGAAAACCCAAGGAGCTTTCCAGGACACACGTGGTAGTGACTCCTCTTGGGACAAAGGTGGGAGCTGTAATGGAAACTACTGTCCACGCAGCAGAGGTGGCCCACAAAATCAGGGTTCCAGAGATTTTCTCAGGGAAACCTTACCAGCGCTCCTGAAGAAGGCCCGATTGTTTTCCTCTGGAGGCACTCGGGTGAAGACTATCCTTGCGCCCACTGACATGGCAAAAGATGACCACAGATGCTTGGGTGCTAAGGATCATTACCAGATGTATTCTATTCCAACTGACCCCAAAACCAGGAAGAAGGATCCCCGATGTTCCACCCAGTCAGAGGGATCAGGTGGCTCTGGAAGCTCAAAAGCTGCTAGAAAAATTCATCCAAGAAGTACTGCTAGACCAGATAGGATCCAGATTCTACTGTGGGTTCTTTTTGGTGCCAAAAAAGATGGGTCAGGAGACCAATTTTGGATCTTGGCATTTTAAACAAGTTTGTTCAACAAACAAAATTCTGGATGGTCACAGTTCAGCCTATTTTTCCCTTCTTAGTGAACGACTATTGGATGTGCTCTGTAGACCTCCAGGATGTGTATTGCCACATAAAAATGAACAAGAGCTCCAGGAGGTGGTTCTGCTTCCAGCTGGGGGCCAGTCATCGGTTTCGAGCCCTGCCCTTTGGTCTCACCACAGCCTCCCTCCCCCCGGTGTTCATCGAATGTATGGCAGTGGTAGCAGCTCACATGAGACCGCATGGATTCTGGGTATTTCCATATCTGGACTAGCTCCTTACCTCACCCACCAGGCATCTATTCGAACTGACACAGGATTTCACCCTACACACTTGCTCTGACATAGGGCTATCGGTCAATCTCATCAAATCTCAGCTAAGTCCCACCCAACAACTGGAATTCATTGGAGCCAACTTGAATACAACCTCTTGCATAGCCTCTCTTCCTATTCAGACTGCAGAAAATATCACAGATAGACATGATTCTTTCCAACGACAATGTTCCTGCATTACTAGTTTTACAGGCACTGGGATCAATGGCGACAGCCATCAAATTAGTACCGCTAGCAGGATTCCACATGAGAATCCTACAGTGGCTTCTCTCTGCCCAGTGGTCCATCCTTGCTCATCCTCTGTCTCATTGCATCTGAAACACCAATTGTTGCAAGACTGATTTACCTTGGTGGATGGAACCCAAGGAAATTCTTCTGGGCTTGGCCATTTTTCTCCTCTTCCCCAGGCCATAGTGACCATGGATGCCTCCCAGATTGGGTGGGGCTGGGGCATTTTCATCGGAAGGGGCTGTTCAAGGCACTTGGTTCCCTATAGAGGCCAGTCTGCATATCAGTGTTCTGGAACTGAGGGCAGTGTTCTTAGTGTTGCAAGCCTTTCAGACTGTCCTCCCTGTAGGAACTGTTGCAGTTCAGTCAGGCAACAAGTCAGTAGTCTGGTACATCAACAGGCAAGGTGGAACCAACTCTTACCCCCCCCACCCCCCTACCCCCGGTCTCGAAGCTCTGAGTGTGGCAATGGGCAATATCTCTTCTGTTTTATGGTAGCAGTGTGCATCCCGGGTAGATCGATCATGATAGTGAAAAAACTGAGCAGATGCATCCTCTTGCCTCACGAGTGGTCTCAGTCCCAGAGGAGAAAAGATTTTCTGTCGCTGAGGCCATCCTTGCTGTGATCTATTTGCATCCCCACCGAACAAGTGTAGCAGCTGCTACTTCCTAATCCTCCCTTAGTGGGAGTTCCCGAGGAATGCTATCCTCCAAGACTGGCCCTGGGGGCTATGCCGTTCTCCCGCTCCTCTGATAACCCTTTTCATTAAGAGGGCCATAAGGTTGAAGAGCAGAGCTATTCTCATTGCCCCGTTTTGGCCTCGACAAGTTTGGTTCCCCTTTCCTTTGGCCTTGCATGCTTCACCATCCATAGACTCTGCGCATGAATCCAGATTTCCAATCCCATCCTCTAGGACTAGTTCACCCCAACCTGAGCTTATTTACTCCTGTTCTGTTGATTGCCAGGCAAAATAATTTATATTCCCCTTTTTGAAACATTTTGCTAGCTTCCCATAAATCTTCACCAAGGAAACTCTACCTCAGCAAATTGAAAAGATTTTCTTAATGGACACATGCTAACAAACTTGATCCTTCCTTAACTTTGAAGAGATTTTGAATTTCTTCAATTGCTGTTCAGACAAGGTGCTTCTGCTGTCAGGGTTCAGCTTGCTGCCATTTCTAATCTCCATAATGGTTTTAATTTTACATAGGTTGTTCAAGGCCTTTCTAAAGGAAACTTTAAGGTTAAACGCACCTTATAAGGGAGCCTGTCATTCCCTGGGATCGTTTTGCAGTCCATGACCCAACTCCCCTTTGAGCTGGCTGTTACCTGTGATTTGAAGAGTCTTTCATGGAACAACATTTTCCTAATGGCTATTACATCCACTAGGAGGATTTCCAAGACTCCTGCATCATCATCAAAACCTCCGTACTTGATTTTTCATAAAGACAGGGTATCACTGAGAAGCAATCCATCCTTTCTTCCAGTGGTTGTTTGAGACTAACATTAATCAGTCCATTGAGTGTATGTGTTCTTCCCTAGTTTTTCTAAGAAATGGAAGCACTGCTTACATGTATTGGATGTCCACAGAATATAGCGTTTTTTCTTCAACAGAACTAAAGATTTCGGGAAGTCGGACCAGTTATTTGTTACCTTTTCTGTTCTTTCCATGGGTAAATCAGTTTCTTAGGTTACGTTATCTAAGTGGCTCAGAGATACAGCAGCAGAAATCTCAAATTTGATGACCAGTACAAAGTAGTCACCGACTAACTGCATATATGTTACTTCCTTAATGATCTCCCTTTCAATTCTGGCATCAGGGGGAACATATTTAGACCAGATCCCTTATGCGCGCTTAATCTTAAGATCCAATGTGCCTCACAATGCTCAGTCTTATTCACCATATCACCTAATCTCATTCCTTCCTTTAACATCCAGCACCTGAAACAAAAATTTATTGATGTTCGTGTTTCACTGTTGCAGTCATTACATTTGGGTAATCTGCTGTCAGGTTGCCCTCAGTTGGCCTGATTAACAAAGTCTTGGGTCCTGTGTCGGTTGCTGTCCCTTCCATGACGTCAGGTCATCAGGGATATAAAACATGCAGCAGACACCATTACATCAGTCTTTCTTGCCGCGCGGTGCCCGAAGCAGTTCGCAAGTGCTGGTCGGCTGACTCTTGAAATTTTCGTGTTCGAGTTTCAGAACCGAAGTCTTCAACTAAAAGCTAAGTACCTCGTTGGGGAAACTTTTTCTTGCTCCTTACCAATGTCAGTAAAAGTTAAATGTGAGAGTGTTCGATCTCGCCGTTTGTTCTTACACCTGGGTTCGGAGCCGATCCTCGGCTCCGTGTCGGCCGCTTGCAAGCTCTGCATCGAGAAGAAGCTCGAGACTAACCTAACTCCCACAATCCCCCTCTGCCTTTACCTCAGATCTAGTTTGCCGCTGCAGCGTTCGCATCACTTGATCGAGCTCGAGCACCTAAAGCTAAGATTTAAATTTTTTTTTCTTGTATTTCTTAAGAATTATTTTTTTCCAAAAAGTTATTTAGTGACTGTGTGTGTGTGTGATACTGTTTCGAGGATTTCTCGGTTCCGTTTAAAGTTATTTTAAACTTTATTAGAGTTTCCCTCGGGGCCTATCCCCACCCTTTACTGGATTGACTACCGGATAGACATTCTTTTTACTGGATTTGACAAAATTACCAGATTGGACATACCTACTGGACTTGACTTTTACTCTTTATTATCCTTATTGTTAGCTTACTTAAGATGTCTGAGAAAGCTAAATCTGGGTTTAAACGTTGCCAATGTGGGCAAAAGATGTCAGTTACTGACAACCATAGTTCCTGCGTCTACCGTCTTGGCCCTCTCCATCTGCAAGAAAACTGTTCAATTTGTCATTCTTTTAGTGGAAGGGTCATGACAGATAGGCGCAGGAAACTCATGGATAGGGGTCTTTTAAAACCTACTTTTCAAGAGGCTCTGGATGCTTCAGACCAGGCATCCAAATCCTCGAAGGAATCGAAGACGTCGGAGCCCAGGTCATCGGCTCCGAGCTCTTCAGTTAAAGTTAGATCACCGGTTCCACAGACTTCGGGACCGAGTGTTCAACTGTTGTCAGTTTCCGAGCCTCGAGTCTTGGAACCGGTGACGGAGCTCCCTCCCCCGACACTGTTGAGGTCGGCTCCGTCTTCGATTCCTTCGACGCGCTCTTCCAGACCCCTCTCCGACACCGATGTAGACCGCGTGGTGCAGAAGTTAATGGAGAATACGGCCTTATCCAAACTCATCTCTGTCTCCTCTCAATTGGTGTCGAGACTTGAAGGTCTTCCCTTATCTCCATCTGTTCCTCCTCTGAGACCTGTCCAGTCTTCGGAGCCGGAAGAGGCTGATCTGCTGATTGAGGAGCCCTCTGTGCCAGAACCGTCCTTCTCTCGGTCGGCTCCGTTCACCTCGACTCCGTCAGATCCGGTACCGGAGTCTCGGAGCCGAAGATCCATCCTTGGTTCCGGGACCGAGAGTCGGACCAATGTTTCGGTTCCGACGCTCCCTCTCGGGGCCTCAGCTCGGATCGACTCTACTCGGTTCCGTCCTCGGGGTCGATGCCTTTGGTGCCTGTTTCGGGGATTCTTCCCATTTCTTCGGAACCGGGAGATGTTCTTCGTGTTTCACTGTTGCAGTCATAACTGTAGGGTGCTCCTGCCGGCAGGCAGCCCGAGGTCGGCCAGAATCCCAAAGTCTGGGTCCGGCGTCGGCTGTATAGGCTAGTACCCTGACGTCAGTACGCTTTGGTACATAGCCCTCAGCCGACGCCATCTTCTCCAGTCTTTCTTGCCGTGCGGTGGAAAGCAGCTCGCAAGTCGTTGGTTGGCGATTATCGAACAGCGTATTTGGTTGTTGTCGGTCCGAAGTTCTTACTTCTCTTCTCTAAGCTAAGTACCCCGTTGGGGAATCTTTTCTTGTTCCTCCGATGTCAGAAAAAGTTAATAATTGTATAGCGTGTGGGAAACAAATACCTCATAAAGATTTCCACTCTTACTGTCTACCTTGCTTAGGCCCTGACCACAACGTTTCTTGTTGTCGGTTCTGTGCCAGGTTCAACTCTCGTACTATCAAGCGCAGGTACGATTGGGCTTTAAATTATTTTGGCAGACGCTTCAATTATAGAATGTCGCCGGACACTACGGAGTCAAAAGCGCAAAGACAAAGACAGGCGCGAGGTCCAAACAGGACTCGTTGCAGCTGGAGCCAGCGTCCGGTTCGGCTGTCGTCAGTGAGGCGCTTTTGCAGCCCCTGTCCGCCACTTCTGAAACGATGGCCGATACGGACTCCCATGGGGAGCCATCAAGGCCCACTATTTTAACTGCTGCAGGACCTTCGGACGTCGCTCCTTCAGATGGGTCCGGAACCGCTGTGCAGGTACCGGCTTCTGAGGGGGTTTTCAGGCCTACTCACATTACTATTTCAAAGGCAAAGACAAAGACTCCTGTTAAGTCTAAAGTTCCAGCTCAAGCTGCTTCTGAATCCACTCCCAAGACACAAAAGCAATTATTGAGGATGGCTGAAGATTTGCTTACAATGATTAGGGGTTCTCACCCCCCTCCTGAGAAAAGGCCTCGACAGGATATTACTCTGGATTCCTCTGACCAGGCTTCTGTATCTTCTGTTTCTTCCTCAGATCAGGACTATTCCTTTCCCCCTTATGAGGATTTGGATGCTGAGGACTCTTTACCCTCGGCTTCTCCGCCTGAGGATTTTTCTTTTGGGGAAACCCTGCATGAGATGAGGGAACATTTTCATTGGGAAGGACAGGAATATTCTGCTTCCAAGAAGAGGCTTAGAGAATTTCTTCTTCTTCCTCAGCATAGGCCTTTAGCTATCCCTCCTGTTTTGGACATTGTAGATGATGCTTTTTCTGAGGCTAATTTGAATCCTGATTCCATGCCTCCTGCTCCTTCTAAGCCTGATAGATTTTATAGGGTTCCTGACTCTCATTTATTTTTATTTAAAAACCCTTCTGCGGATCCTGAAACTATTTCTCAGGGCTCCAAGGCTGCTAAGGTTGCTACTTCTAAAAATCCTATTCCCTCTGAGAAGGATTCTCGTGCTTTAGACAGGTGGGGAAAAAAGGTATATACTTCTGCTACCCTGTCTGTAAGGGCTTTAAATTGCCAGTTTCATATGTTTAAATATCAGCAATTTCTTTTGTCTGTTTTAAAGCAAAAGCTTGCTTCCCTTCCTGCTTGTGCAGAGGATAAGGAACTTCAGGATGTTTTGCATGCTACTGAACAGGTTAACAAGCATAGCTTACATTGTGGTTTAGATGCTTTGGATGCTTCTTGCAGGGCTGCTGCCTCTGGTACTGTTATTAGGAGACATGCCTGGCTTCGTGAACAAAGTTTGCCTGAACAGGTTAAGGCTAAGTTATTAGATGCCCCTGTTCAACAAGATGTTCTTTTTGGATCTAAGGCTGAGGAAGTTATTAAAAAGATGGAGGAAAAGGCAAAGTCTATGCAGACTGTAAAAGATATCTTGCAAGTTCAGCTTCCTAGATTTTCCAGGAATTGGCCCTCTAAAAATTGGTCCTTTCCCACGTCTGACAGGCCTCAAAGGGGAAGATATAGGCGCTCCAGAGGTCGTGGTCAAGGCCAGGCCTCTTACAGATCTAGACAATGGACTGCTTCTTCACCTAGAAGGGGAGAAGACAGATCCCAATCTCAAAGAAAGCAAACTCAATGACTCTCTCGGTTGGGCTTCAGGACCCCTTCACCTGGACGCCCTTCTCGGAGGAAAACTGTCTCTTTTTTACAGAAATTGGACTCATGTTACCCAGGACAGATGGGTATTGGACGTGATTTTAAAAGGTTACAAATTCCACTTTTACACTTTGCCAAGGACTCACGGTTGGCCAGATCTGCCAAAACTTCAATGGTCAGAGGCCTTAACTCAAGTGGATGCTCTTCTGGCCATGAGAGCCATAGAGCCTGTTCCACTCTCGGAAATGGGAAAAGGGTTTTATTCAAGACTGTTTCTGGTTCCCAGAAAACAAAACTCTTGGAGACCTATTCTGGACCTTTCTGTGTTAAACACCTTTTTGGAAATTCCAAAGTTCAAGATGCTTACTCTGCAACAGCTAATTCCAATGCTCTCTCAGGACGCCTGGATGGTGACATTGGACTTAAAGGAAACCTATTTACATATTCCCATCAGACAAGAACGCAGGAAATTCCTCAGGTTCAAGGCAGGTTCGAGGCACTTTCAATTCTCTGTTCTGCCCTTTGGTTTATCTACTGCGCCCAGAGTCTTCACCAAGTGCCTGGCACCAGTAGTGGCTTACTGCAGACTTCAGGGGATCCAGATTTACCCCTATTTGGACGACTGCCTTATTCAGGCAGACAGCAAAGATCTTCTGCTTCAACATCTGGACTTTGTTCAACGTCTTCTCTTCCTACTGGGATTCTCAGTGAACATAAAAAAGTCACATTTGATCCCTTCTCAACAAATGGTATTCTTGGGAGCCCTCTTAAATACAACCTTACAAAGGGCCTTCCTCACTCCAGAAAAACAAATTCAGCTGGCTTCTACTTTCAACACCTTGGCAACTCTATCTCAGCTCACTGCAAGGAAATTCCTGCAGGCTCTGGGCTACATGGCTTCCTGCATTCTGTTGATTCCAAACGCAAGGCTTCACATGAGAAAGCTTCAATGGTATCTGAAAAGTGTATGGTCACAGCATTACCACGATCTGGATATTCTGATTCCTCTGATCCCCTGCCTTCAGAAGGAGTTCCTCTGGTGGTCCAGGGCATGCACTTCAAGCGAAGGAAAACCTTTTCGTCTTCCTCAACCTACTCAAATCCTAACCACGGACGCCTCGGATTATGCTTGGGGAGCACACTTTCTAGACAATTGCCAGCAGGGAACCTGGACAAAGGACCATCTTCACTGGCACATCAATCTGAAGGAAATGTTGGCAGTTCAAAATGCCCTTCTAGCCTTCAAGAATCTTCTACAACCAGGCCCTCTGCTAATTCAAGACAGACAACACCACGGTCATGTGGTACATCAACAAGCAGGGGGGTTCTCATTCATACCCCCTTTGCAGACTAGCTATGGGTTTATGGGACACAGCTCTAAATTTGAATCTACATCTCCAGGCTCAATTCATTCCAGGAAACAGAATCTCTTAGCAGACAGCCTGAGCAGAAACATTTCAGATCCTCACGAATGGATGCTAGACACCAACTTGTTCAACAGGATTACTGCAGTTTGGGGATGTCCCCAGATAGATCTGTTTGCATCCCATCTCAATCATCAGCTGCCTCGCTTTTGCACCAGGTCCTTCCACAAAGCAGCTTGGAGAGTGGATGCCCTGTCCTTCAGCAGGAGAAGCCTTTCAGCATATGCCTTCCCTCCTCTTCCTCTACTACCTCTGGTATTACTGAAAATAAAACAGGACAAGCCCAAGTTCCTCATCTTGATTGCTCCAAATTGGCCTCGACAGTTTTGGTATCCAACTTTAAAGCTCCTGTTCTCGGGGCCTCCTTGGATTCTCCCACTGAACCCTTCGCTTCTGTCCCAGCATCAGGGTCAGTTACTACATTCCAATCTCAAGACCCTTTGCCTGGCAGCTTGGCTCTTCAAAGGAATTTGATTCCCTCTAGTCTTCCCAAACAAGTTTTGGATGTTCTTTTGGAAGCTAGACGGCCTAGCACTAGGAAATCCTATGCCTCTAAATGGAAGAGGTTTTCTATTTGAATGCAGGACCGAGGTTCTGATCCTCAGGTACCTGATCTCTCTTCTATTTTGCTTTACCTTTGAACTTTTATCTAAAGGACTTTCCTTTTCTTCCATTAAGATTCATGCTTCTGCTATCTCAAGCATTTCAGTTCTGATCCTCCTGTTTTTCTCATCCTTTGGTGAAGCAGTTCTTGAGAGGGGCTAAAAATTTGCGGCCTCCAAGGACCCCTCCTGTCCCTGCCTGGGATCTTAATTATGTTTTAGAAAAACTTACTTTGCCTCCTTTTGAGCCTGCTGCATCTTCAGATATTAAGTTTCTATCCTGGAAGACTGTTCTTTTGTTAGCATTGACCTCTGCCAGAAGGGTCTCAGAGTTGCAAGCTCTCATGGCTGTGGAACCATACCTTATTTTCCATCAGGACAGAGTATCCTTGAGGACCAATCCTACTTTCATGCCTAAAGTGATTTCGAAAGTGGCTTTAAATCAGACAATTCACCTTCCTACTTTCTTTCCAAATCCTCAAAACAAAGGGGAAAGGATTTTGCATTCATTAGATGTGCACAGACAGTTACGATTTTACCTGGACAAGACTAAAGATTTCAGAAAGTCTAACCAATTGTTTGTTTCCTTTGCCTCCAGTTCTCTTGGAAAACCTATTTCTAAACAAACTATTTCCAAATGGATTGCTTATGGAATCAGATTTTGTTACACTCATCATGGGAAACAGTTTCCAGGTACCATTAGAAGTCACTCTACTAGAGCAGCTGCCACTTCTACAGCTTTCCTCAGAGGAGTCCCTACCAAGGATATCTTGGAAGCTGCCACTTGGAGTTCTGTGCATACTTTTTCCAAGCACTACAATCTCCCCTTGTTTTCTAAGTCCAGGGCAGGCTTTGCCTCTGCTGTCTTGCAGGGTATTCTTGCCTCCCCTTCTTCTATCTAAAGCCTCCTCCCCTTTTACACTGCTTTGGGATTCCACCCTACAGTTATGACTGCAACAGTGAAACACGAAGAACATAGTACAGTTGTGTACTCCTACCATAAATGTAGATGTTAGAGTGTCTTCACTGTTGCAGTCGGGGTTTCCCTCCCTCCTACCCCCTCTTTTCCTTTTTTGTGGTGTATTTGTGTTTCCTTGTTGGATTCATTTTTGGTTTGTTGGGAACTTCTGACATCTAGGGCAAGAAAGGCTGGAGAAGATGGCGTCGGCTGAGGGCTATGTACCAAAGCGTACTGACGTCAGGGTACTAGCCTATACAGCTGACGCCGGACCCAGACTTTGGGATTCTGGCCGACCTCGGGCTGCCTGCCGGCAGGAGCACCCTACAGTTATGACTGCAACAGTGAAGACACTCTAACATCTACATTTATGGTAGGTGTACACAACTGTACTATACCTCGACTCGGGACCCGGGGGCCTTCGACCTCATGAGGAAGGTGTTGTCTACCCAGACAACCACATCAGCAGAAACAGCTTCTCCTCCCCATAAAGGACTGTTATCCTCCTCTGCACCCACGGCTACATCTAAGCGTCGAGCACCTGTGTCTCAGCCACCCCTGGAGGGTGCCCCCTCTTCCTCTGAGGCTTCTTCGGATGCTCCCCCCGAAGAAGTCCCTAGGAAAAGATTGTGTAAGAGGAGACACTTAGATTCTCCACAAGAATCATTGACATCGGGCACTGACTTGGATGAGTCAGAAGGGTCCCCAAAGTCACCCTCAGAGGATGTCTCTTTTTCTGACATCTTGGAGATCCTAAAGCAGAGAGGTGATTGGCAATCCCTCCCCCCTTCTGAGGATGTCAGTCTTGCTGAAGGCATTTGGTGCTCGCCCTTCCTCCTCTTGGGTCACTCCACCCTTCGATGAGTTAATGGAGCTGATTGCTCGAAGGGCGTGGGAGACGCCTGACACGGTGGAACCAGTCCCTAGAAAGCCTAATAAGTATATTACTGCACCCCAAGACAAGGCTTATCTAACAAAGGGAGTTCCAGTTGACGCTATGGTGGTGGCAGCGGCCACGAAAAAGGAGATGTCGGAATCTTCCTCATCTGTCCATCCGCCTAACAGAGATTCTAGGACTATGGACAGGTATGGGAAGCGCATTTTTAGTTCAGCGGCTTTTTCTATGCGATCCCTGAACTATTTGGCCCACTTCACATGACTACAGAGGGATCTAGTCAAAGAGTTGGGAGATACCCTCCAGGGTACTACAGATGCTGTTTCAGAGAAAGTTACAGCACATCTCAATACCCTTACATCCATTGTAAACTCGTCCATGAGGCTGATCTCATACGCAGCCGAAGGATCGATTAGGGCAGCAGCTTCAGCGATTGCTCTTCGTAGACAATCCTGGATGCGCTTATGTTAATTTGCGGAAGCCTTCAAGTCTTCCTTTACTAACGCCCCATTTGACGGTGCCACTCTCTTTGGCCCCAAAGTAAAGGAGACCCTTACCCGGTGTGAACAGGAGGGAAAGACTCTGTCTGCTGTCGGAGTCCGTTTTTCCACCCCATCCAGACCGTACCCCAAAGGGCAACGCGGTGGAAAAATGTGGTTTCGAAAACCCCAAGGATCTTTCCCAGGCACACAGGGTGATGCCCCTCTAGAGGCAGAGGAGGGGCAGAGGTGGAAGACGCCGCCCTGGTGGCAGAGGGGTCCAAAACCAAGGTGACAGGGATACACCCCCTGGAAAACCTTTCCAGCACTCCTGAGAGGAGGCCCGACTGTCCTGCTCTGGAGGCAGTCGGGGGTCGCTTAGCTTTATACCCTCAGGCCTGGCAAAATCTTACATCAGACAACTGGGTAAAAAGCGTTGTTACCAGAGGCTACAGAATACCCTTCCTAGTGCCCCCCATTCCAATGAGAAGACTACCAGATGTGCCGCCCCATCTGCGAGACCCTGCAGCTATAGAAATTTCAAAGCTGCTAGAAAGAGTCATCCAACCAGTCCCAGCGGACCAAAGAGGATTCGGAACTTACTCAAGGTTCTTTTTAGTTCCAAAGAAGACAGGGGACTGGAGGCCGATTCTGGACCTAAGCAATCTCAATACCTTCGTCAAGAAAGAAAAGTTCCGAATGGTCACGCTTCAATCGATCCTTCCATTTTTACAGAAGGACGATTGGATGTGCTCAATAGATCTGAAGGACGCTTACTACCACATCAAAATGGCCAGGGCGTCCAGGGATCACTTGCGCTTCTGGCTGGGAGCCAGCCACTTTCAGTTTCGAGCCCTGCCCTTTGGTCTAACCTCAGCCCCCAGGGTTTTTACCAAATGCATGGCAGTGGTGGCGTCTCACCTGAGACGCCTCGGATTCCAGGTGTTTCCGTATCTGGACGACTGGCTCCTTTCTGCCACCACCCAGCGTCAGCTGATTCAGGCCAGGGATTACACACTACAGCTTTGTGTTCATCTCGGAATTTCCGTAAATTTCGAAAAATCTTCACTACAGCCATCACAGCATAACTCATTCATAGGAGCAGAATTGGATACGCATCATTTAATTCTAAGACTTCCCCCAGAAAGGATAGCCTCACTACAAAGCCACATATCTCTTCTTCTGTCATCCAGAAAATCCCCAGCAAAACTGGTTCTGAAGGTTTTGGGTCTCATGGCAGCTTCTCTCATTGCGATACCATTGGGAAGACTGCACATGAGAGTTCTACAATGGCTACTGTTTGCACAATGGTTGTTCCAACAGCTACCTCTGACACACGAAATTCTGATCACAAGTACATGCAAATCGCACCTAGCCTGGTGGCTTCAGACTTGCAACCTTTCCAGCGGAAGACCATTTGTGCTACCCACGCTGACAGCTACGGTGACCATGGACGCTTCCCTGATAGGGTGGGGGGGGCATCTTTCAGGGACAGACAGTCCAAGGCGAATGGACCAATTTAGAGTACAATCTGCACATCAATGTTCTAGAGTTGAGGGCAGTGTTTATAGCGTTGCAACACTTTGCTCCCCTTCTTCCTCTAGGGACTATTGCAGTTCAGACAGACAACATGTCCGTAGTCTGGTACATAAACAAACAAGGGGGAACCAAGTCTTATCAACTATGCAGAGAGGCCATGAGAATCTGGCAATGGGCGGAGTCCACGGGTCGCTTTCTGATCGCAACGCACATCCCGGGGTCATCCAACGTCATAGCCGACAGGCTGAGCAGAGCAATCCTGTTGCCTCACGAGTGGTCCCTCAAACAATCAGTTGCGAAGAAGATTTTTCGCAAGTGGGGCCAGCCTTCCTGCGATCTCTTTGCGTCTCCAATGAGCGCCAAATGCAGGAGCTACTTTGCCCTATTACCCCTCCAGGGGAAGTCCCCAGGGACGCTGGTGCACGATTGGTCCCCGGGTCTCCTGTACGCTTTTCCTCCCTTTCCCCTGATTGCAAAGTTTCTGCAGAAAGCCAACAACCTGCAAAGGACGATAATCCTCATTGCCCCATTCTGGCCTCGTCAAATTTGGTTCCCCTTTCTTCTGGCACACAGCATTCGGGGACCCTGGATCCTGGACCCAGAGCCAGATCTACTGACCCACTCGTCAGGGGTTCCCCACCCCTCGCTCTTGTCACTCCATCTAGCAGCTTGGCTGCTCCGCTTCCCTTCTTAGCCAGGTCTGATCTTCTCTCACCTGCAGTTCAGAATATACTAGTGGCTTCTCATAAAGCTTCCACTACTAAGATCTACACTAGTAAATGGAAGCGTTTTGTATTCCGGGCAAATACACAGCATTTGGACCCTGTCATAGCTCCGTTAAACAAGATCTTGGAGTTTTTAACAGAATTGTTCCACCAAGGAGCTTCTCCTGCCACTTTAAGAGTGCAATTGGCTGCCATTTCCAACTTTCATGTGGAGGAATGTGGGGCACCTATTATGGCTCACAGACTTTGTAAGGCCTTTTTAAAAGGATCTTTCCATATTAGACCACCAGTTAGAACTCCTACATCTCCTTGGAATCTAAACCTTTTATTATCTAAATTGATGTTACCTCCATTTGAGCCAGCCTCCTCTTGTCCTTTGAAGTATTTGTCGTGGAAGACCCTCTTCTTGGTAGCCATTACATCCGCTAGGCGAGTATCTGAGCTTCAGGCTCTTTCCATTAAACACCCTTATCTGATCTTTCACTCTGACAGAGTATCTCTTCGCACTAATCCATCCTTTCTCCCTAAAGTTTGCTCTATTAATAACATTAATCAATCCATTGAACTACCTACCTTTTTCAAAAATCACTCCAATAAATTGGAGTATATGTTACACAAGTTGGATGTCCATAGACAACTTAGATTTTACAACTTAGGTAGAACAAAGGATCATAAGAAATCTGATCAACTTTTTGTAGCTTTTGCTGACAGCAGGAAAGGTGTAGCAGTTACTAAACGAACCCTTTCCAAATGGCTAACTGATTGCATTATATTCGTTTATGATTCTTCGAAACAAACTTTACCTGTCAAACCCAAAGGACATTCTACAAGATCAGTATCTACATCCCTGGCTCATGCAGCTCGCCTACCATTAGACACTATTTGTGCAGCTGCTACTTGGTCTAAACCACATACATTCATCTCTCATTACAAAGTAGACAGGGTTTCTAGGGACAGGGCAACCTTTGGTTCCACTGTGCTCAAGAACGTTCTCCCATGAGTTCCTCAGGAACATGGAGCTAGGGACGCTACCCAGGTGTAAGAACAAACGGCGAGATCGAACACACTCACATTTAGAAGTTATGTCCTTACCATAACATTCCATGTGGAGTGTTCATCTCGCCTTTGTTCTTACATTCCCACCCTCAGGAAGAACGTACAGTTTGGTGCCTGGTCTGGATTATTTGGCTTCTGCTTTTGCAGTGGTTGTATATATATATGTATATCTTGTGTATGTATATATATATATATATATATATATATATATATATATATATGTATGGATAAGTGCTTGTACAGTTATGTTTGTTTTTGCATGAATATGCTCTCTCTCTGACTTCTGGTTTGCTTGCAAACTAGATCTGAGGTAAAGGCAGAGGGGGATTGTGGGAGTTAGGTTAGTCTCGAGCTTCTTCTCGATGCAGAGCTTGCAAGCGGCCGACACGGAGCCGAGGATCGGCTCCGAACCCAGGTGTAAGAACAAAGGCGAGATGAACACTCCACATGGAACGTTATGGTAAGGACATAAGTTCTAATTTTATTACTTGTGAGAAGCAAATACCCCATAAGGATTTTCATTTGTACTGTGTTCCTTGCCTAGGCCCTGACCACGACGTAGCTTGCTTTCGGTTTTGTGCTTTAATCAGTGCACTGTCCGTCGTCGGTACATATTTGCTTCAAAATATGTCTGTTCTCGGTTTAATTATCCAGAAATGACGTCCGTTAGCCATCCGACTACCGAAAAAAACGCGAAGAAAGACCAAGGCCGTTGAGGTCCAAAACTGCTGACGATGCTTCTAAGCCAGTTGCCAGTTCACCAGTACTCAGTGAGGTGCTTTCGCAGCCCCTGATACCCACTACTTCTGATTCACAGGCCACTACTGAGACCCATTCAGAGTTTGGTATGCCACAAGATGCTTCACGTATGGAATCCACGGATGTGTCTACCTTGGATGGGTCTGGAGCCGCTGAGCAGGCACTGGCTTCTGATGGTGTATTCAGGCCTACAGACTTGCATATTAAACCGCCACATGTTCAGGCCCCTATGCCTAAAAAACAAATGATCGAAATGGCTGAAGATTTAATTACTCTAATCAGGGGTAGTCAACCCACCCTCTCCAAGAGGCCTAGGATTGAATTTGACTGTTTCTTCTGGCTCTTCTAATGATCTGTATTTGTCCATACCTACATATGAGGACTCTGATGCAGAGGATTCCGTTCCCTCTGCTTTTCTGCCTGAGGATTTCTCTTTTGGGGAAACTTTACATACCTTGAGATCATTTCCACTGAGAAAGTAAGGATTTCTATGAATCCAAAAAGAGGCTTAGGGATTTCCTCCTTCAGCATAGGCCTTTGGCTATACCTCCTGTATTGGATATTGTTGTTTATTTCGGAATCCAGTATGGCCCCTGATTCCTTGCCTCCAGCCCCTAGCAAACCAGATGGGTGTTGCAGGGTTCCGGAGTCCCACAAATTCCTTTTCAAGAATTCTGTTGCAGACCCTGAAACCATTTCTCAGGGCCCCAAGTGCATTAAGGCTTCTACTGCTAAAAATCATACCGTTTCTGATAGAGACTCCAGGGCGCTGGATAGATGGGGTAAAATGGTTTGTACTTCTGCAACCTTAGCAATCAGGGCTTTAAACTGTCAATTTCATATGCTAAAATATCAACAGCATATCATGGGACTGCTTAAACAGAAAATGATGATTTCTGACTGTGTGGAGAATAAAGATTTGCAGGATTTATTGCATTCAGCTGAACAAGTTAGCCAATATACTTTGCAATGTGCTTTTGATTCTTTAGAGGCCTCTTGTAGGGCTGTTGTTACTGGGTCTGTGCTTAGAAGGCATGCTTGGCTTAAGGAGCAATCTATGCCTGATCATGTTAAAGCAAAGCTTTTGGATGCTCCTTTACAGCAGGAAGTTCTAAAAAAGATGGAAGATGAAGCTAAATGTATGCAAACTGTAAAAGATTTATTACAAGTGCAACCTCCTAGATTTAGTAGGCATTGGCCTACTACGAACTGGTCCTTTCCAGCTCCTTCCAGAGCCTCTACGGCCAAACACAGACATTCCAAAAGCACCAGGTTTCAGTCCCAAGGGACTTTCAGAACTAAGCAATGGGATGCTTCCACTTCCAAATCTGGGAACAGCAAGGCACCACCCTATGGTAAACAGTCTCTCAATGACTTCCCTTTGAAATTACCAAGCACTTGTCTATTAGCCACCCTTTTGGGGGGAAAATTGGCTCGTCATTCAAGAAACTGGAAACTTATAACCCAGGACAAATGGGTTTTAAATATAATGTCCTAGGGATACAGGTTTAATTTCCACACGCTGCCAACTCCAAAAGGGTGGCCAGACCCGGCCCCAAATCAGTAGGCAGAGGCTCAGAATCAAGTTATTTCCATCCTAAAAATGGGGGCTATTCAGCTGGTACCAGAAGAGGAAAAGGGGCAAGGTTTTTATTCCAGACTTTTCCTGGTACCCAGAAAAGACAAATCATGGCGATCAATTCTGGACCTGTCCACTCTAAGCACCTTTCTAGGCAATCCAAAATTCAAGATGCTGACACTTCACCAGATGTTCGTGTTACCCTGCTGCAGTCATTACACTTGGGTTATCCTGTCGTCAGGCGGTCCCTGTCAGCCGGATTTCAGCCGGATTTCCAAAGTCTTCGTCCGACGTCAGTTGCCATCACCTCATCCCTGACATCAGAGCGCCAGGGGTACATATACTGCAGCCGACACCATTTTCTTCAGCCTTTCTTGCCGCGCGGTGCCCGAAGCAGAAGCAGTTCGCAAGTGCCAGTCAGCCGACTCCTGAGATTTTTGAATTTCAGACCGAAGTCTTCTATAAAGCCAAGTACCCCGTTGGGGAAACTTTTCTTGCCTCAGACCAATGTCAGAAAAAGTTAACAATTGTATTTCTTGTGGGAAGCAAATACCTCATAAGGATTTTCATTCTTATTGCATACCTTGCCTAGGCCCTGATCACGACGTTACTTGTCGTTTTTGTGCTAGATTTAATAAACATTCTATTAAGACGATTCGACTTCACACGGCACTTTATTGGCAGAAAATTTAATTAGAACATGCTGTCGGAGCTACCGGCGTGCACAAAAATTGCAGGGATGAGGATCGACAGCCCAGGCCTAAGCCCGATTCAGAGGCCTCTGTTGATCCGGTCTCTGGTTATCACTGAGGCTCCGATGCAGCCTCTGACTACCACAGTTCAGGAACCCGAGACCGCTACGGATATTTTGACGGAATGTACTAGGCCGACGCAGCCTTGTACTTTAGGCCCTTCCGACAATTTACCTTCCAAGGATGTCGGTTCCTCTGAAACGCCATCGCTTTCTGAAGGCGTTTTCAGACAAATGACTCTTAGTCAAAATGTTTTCCAAATCGAAGACTCCTTCCAAAACAAAAAAGGCTTCACTTCAGTCTCCTGTTCAAGACCCTATGCCTAAGAAACAGATGCTCAAGATGGCTGAAGATTTGGTTACTCTTATCAGGGGTTCTCAGCCTCCTCCTGACAGAAGGCCTAGACAAGAGGAAGAATCTGCTTCCTCTGAACAACTGTATTTTTTTCGGATTCCTCTGAGGACCAAGACTATTCCTTTTCTCCTTATGAAGATTCTGATGTTGAGGACTCTATTCCCTCAGCTTCCCCTCCAGAAGATCACTCTTTTGGGGAAACGTTACACACTGAGGGAACATTTTCACCGGGAAGGTCAGGATTACTCTGATTCCAAGAAAAGGCTCAGAGTTTCTTTTACTTCCCCCAACACAGACATCTAGCTATTCCTCCTGTTTTGGACATTGTGGATGAGGTTTATTTGGAATCCAGTTTCAACCCTGACTCTCTGCCTCCTGCCCCGGCCAAGCCTGACATACTACAGAGTACCTGATTCCCACAAATTTCTTTACAAAAGCCCAGTAGCTGACCCAGAGACTATCTCCCAGGGTCCCAAGGGGGCTAAGGCTTCCATGTGTAAAAAATCCAGTACCTTCTGAAAGGGATTGAAGAGCACTAGATAGATGGGGGGAAAAGGTTTACACCTCAGCCACTTTAGCTATGAGAGCTCTAAACTGTCAATTTCATATGCTTAAGTATCCGCAATTTCTGATCTCTGTTAAAACAAAAGATATCCACCTTCCCTCAACAACCTGAATTGAAAGAAGTACAGGATTTGTTGCACGCCACCGAACAGGTGGGCAAACATACCTTACAATGTGGGTTTGATTCTTTGGAGGCCTCCTGCAGAGCAGCTGTCACTGGTTCAGTTATACGTAGATTCATAGATTCATAGATTAGTACTAAGCTAACTGCCCTTGCGAGCCATTTTAAGCCTAGCCAATTATCCCTTGTGAGACTCAAACCCTGCACCTTGTGTTTGCAAGGCATGCCTGGTTAAAGGAACAGTCTGCCTGATCATGTTAAAGCAAAATTACTAGATGCTCCCTTACAGCAAGATGTTCTTTTTGGTGTTAAAGCAGAAGAAGTGTTAAAGAAAGTGGAAGATGAGGCAAAATCAATGCAGACAGTCAAAGATTTCCTTCAGGTACAACCCTTTTGCTTCAGCAGAAACTGGCCAACAAAAAATTGGTCCTTTCCAGCCACTGACAGGCCTCAGAGGGGTAAATACAGGCGCCCAAGGGGCAGAGGACAATCACAAGCTCAGTATAAATCTCGCCAATGGGGCACTCCAACCCAGAAGGGAGGAGAAGACCGGACTCAACCCACCAGAAGGCAAACTCAATGACTTGCACCTCAGCTGGCCAAACAAAGCGCTTTTGTCAGCCCCCCTAGGGGGAAAACTAGCACTATTTGCAGACAACTGGCACATGGTCACAAAGGACAAATGGGTCCTAGACATAATTTTACGAGGATACAGATTCCACTTTCACACCTTGCCAATAAAAAGAGGAATGCCAAACCTGCCACAAAATCAAAGGGCAGAGGCTCAAACAAATTACAGCTCTCATGGCCATGAGAGCCATTCAAAGGGTACCAACTCAAGAGCAAGGCCAAGGATTTTACTCGAGACTCTTCCTAGTACCCAGAAAAGAAAATGCTTTGAGACCAATTCTGGACCTTTCAATTCTAAACACAAGTTCCCAAATTCAATATGCTAACACTACAGCAGCTACTTCCCATGTTGGGCAAGGAAGCATGGCTGTTAACGTTGGACTTCAAGGAGGCATACCTGCATGTCCCTGTCAGACAAAGTTGCAGAAGATACCTCCGTTTCTTTGCACGTTCAACCCATTATCAATTCTCTGCACTGCCCTTTGGCTTATCTACTGCGCCCAGAGTATTCACAAAATGCCTGGCACCAGTAATTGCATACTGCAGACAGAGGAATTCAAATATATCCATATCTGGACTGCCTTATCCAAGCAGAAAGAAAAGACATTCTCTTACAACATCTGGCTTTTGTGAAGCATCTACTAAATTGTCTGGGGTACACAGTAAACGAGTAGAAGTCAAAACTAGTACCCTCACAAAAAATGACATTCCTGGGTGCCAGCTTGGACACAATGGCCCAGAAGGCTTATCTTACACCAGACAAGCAATTACAACTGACTCAATATTTCAAGACAATGGCAACAAAGACCCAATTAACTGCAAGAAAAATTCTGCAGGCTTTGGGCTTCATGGCATCTTGCATACCATTTGCAAAACTGCATATAAGGAAATTACAGTGGTACCTAAAAAGCATATGGTCTCAACACAGCCACAGCGTATGGTCTCAACACAGCCACAGCTTGGACACTGTGATCTCTCATTCCCTGCCTTCAATAGGAATCTCTATGGTGGGCACAGGCATGTCACCTCAACAAGGGTCAGCCTTTCACTTTGCCCCCATCCAGGCAAACTATCACAACAGATTCTTCAGACTCTGCCTGGGGGGCACACATGGCAGGGCAATGTATTCAAGGCCTATGGACTGCAGAACAAAGAAAACTGCACATAAACCAAAAAAAGATGCTAGCTGTACAGAAAGCTCCGACAGCCTTCAAGGATCTACTACAGCCAGGACAACTTCCAGTTAAGAAGGACAACACCACAGTAATGTGGTACATAAACAAACAAGGGGGCATACATTCCTACCCTCTTTGCAGGCAAGCAATAATCTTATGGAACACAGCTCTGGCCTACCAAGTCTAGTTACAAGCTCAATTCCTGCCAGGACAGAAAAACAAATTGGCAGACGACCTAAGCAGAAACATCAAAGATCCCCACGAGTGGAAGCTAGACCCACAAATATGTACAATGATAACTCAAAGATGGGGTCTACCAAATATAGTAAAGAAATAAAGTTCAAACCACCACACTGGTAATAAAATCGATTCTTTTTACTTCCAACCACAACAGATGAGAGCTTTCGTCTAATAGATAGACTTCATCAGATGATATAGATCTGTTTGCCAGTCCTCAAAACTACCAGCTGACAAAAATTTGTACAAGGACATTCCACCATCAAACTTGGAAAGTGGACACTCTCTCCTTCAGTTGGAAAAACCTGACAGCATATGCCTTTGCTCCATTACTTCTCACAAAGGCTCTTTTGAAGGTCAAAAAGGCGAAACCTCGACTGATTCTCATAGCCTCAGACTGGCCACGCCAGCACTGGTACCAGCTATTGAAGAATATGGCTCACAGCCCACCTTGGATATTGCCTCAAATACCTCATTTGCTCACGCAGCAAGACAAGCAGATTCTTCACAGCCAGATCAAATCCTTAAACCTGGCTGCATGGCAAATCAATTAAGCATCCCACCAGCCCCTCTTTCACAAGCAGTACTGGATGTTATTCTAGAGGCCAGGAGGCCAAGCACCAGGAAGGCTTACTCGGACAAATGGAAAAGGTTTTGTGCTTGGAACCAAGCTAAAGGCCAAGACACAACTCTGCCTCATATGCCTCACATTCTGCAGTGTTTAGCTGAGATGTTGCATAAAGGACTTTCCTTCTCAATTAAAATCCATGCTTCAGCTATTTCAGCTCACTACGACACAAATCCACCTTTATTTTCAAACTCTATTCTAAGGCAGTTCCTCAGGGGCAAAAAACATTAGACCACCTAGAAGAGCCCCTACACCAACATGGGACCTCAACTTTGTTCTGGAAAAACTAACGCTACCTCCCTTTGAACCAGCTTTTTCTGCAGACCTTCAGTTCCTATCTTGGAAGACTGCCCTGCTCCTGGCAATAACTTCTGTTGGGAGAGTCTCAGAATTACAGGCACTTATGGCAGTGGAACCTTTCCTCATTTTTCATCAAGACAGAGTTTCTCTACGAACTAATCCTTCCTTCATGCCTAAGGTGGTTTCCAGTGTATCTTTAAATCAAACCATCCACCTACCTACTTTCTTCCCCAATCCACAGAACAAAGGTGAGAGACTCCTGCATTCCTTGGACATTCACAGGCAGCTTTGTTACTACTTGGATAAAGCTAAGGCTTTCAGAAAAACTGACCAGCTCTTTGTCTCCTATGCTACAGCTTCTCAAGGGAGGGCCATATCCAAGCAAACCATTTCTAAATAGATAGTACATTGCATACAATTCTGCTATACCCATCATGGGAAACCAGTTCCTCCTACCATTAGATGCCACTCTACCAGGGCAACAGCTACCTCTACAGCCTTTCTCAGGGGGGTACCTACCAAAGAAATTTTAGAAGCTGCAACTTGGAGTTCTGTACACACCTTCACCAAACACTATCACTTACCTCTTTACTGTAAGTCCAGGGCAGGCTTTGCCACTGCAGTTCTGCAGGGCCTCATTGCCTCCACTAACCCTCTGTGATGCCTCCACCCTACCTTAGCTTTGGGACTCAACCCAAATGTGATGACTGCAGCAGGGTTACACGAACATAGTACAGTTTTGTACCTACCATAAATGTAGATGTTCGAGTGTTCACCCTGCTGCAGTCCAGGTTACCCTCCCTCCAACCCCTCTGATCTACTGGCTAAATCTTTGCTATGCCTTTCTGATGTATTTGCTTATAGCTGAAGGGATTTTGTGTTTTAGTGTTCACACCTTTTGCTACTAATTTGGATCACCTTTTTGGGGGCACCTGACATCTGGGGCAAGAAAAACTGAAGAAAATGGCGTTGGTTGCAATAGATGTACCCCTGGCTCTCTGACGTCATGGATGAGGCGACAGCAACCGACGTCGGACCAAGTCTTTGGAAATCCGGCAGTCTGCGGGACTGCCTGATGACAGGATAACCCAAGTGTGTTGACTGCAGCAGGGTGAACACTCAAACATCTACATTTATGGTAGGTACAAAACTGTACTTTCATAGATTACTAGGCTACTGACCCGGACGCCATTAGCTGTTTCAACCTAGTGTAATACTGTAGCAGTACTAGTTAATACCAAAGATTGCTTTTAGTGATAACTGCCCATGTTTCAGATGGTTGAGGGTGCTATACCTGGTAAGAATTTACTGTGCCCCAGCCACTCGTCCAGTTTCCTCTTGAAAAGTGTCCTAGGGGTGCTCTGTTTCACATGAATTGCTAGCATGTTCCAAAGATGTGGCAGTCACTGGGAGATAAATCTGTCCCTCCATCATGTCTTATTTAAGTCGCAGGCCATATTTATGTCCCTGGAATGGTTATCCCTAGACCCATTTGATTTACGGATGTGCAGTAAATTCATTAGTTTTGAGTCTTGGGTTGCTCTGTAGGCCAAGCATAAGCCTCCCCTAAGAAATTGAAATGACAGAGTATAGTGATAGGGATTTTAGTCTCCCCCAAGACATCTGTGCGATACGGAGTATAGTGATAGGGATTTTAGTCAGCCCGTGTTAAGATGCATGTTGAATGCCCTTGATTATCTTTGTTAGAAACCTCTGAGGTGTCTCTAATTGCTGTAGGTGCTTTGTATGGGACATAACAAATGGGACAATGTTAAGTTGTCTATCTCGCCTTCATTCTTGCTGGATGGGTTCGGAGCCGACCTCGGCTCCGACTCGGCCACTCTAAAAGCTCGAGAGTTGGTTCCACCGGCTCGAGGCTCCCCTTATATCCCACAATGCTAGGCGAGAGTTACCTCAGATCTCGTTTGCCGCTACAGCTTCGAGGTTGGTTGTTTCTACCGGTTCCTGGTGAGTGCAATTTTTCTTGTAAAAATTACTCTTTAAAACCCCTTTTAAGTTAATATTCTTACTTAGTTAGTGTAGGTTAGAAAACTTTATTCCCGACCCTAAATTTTTCCGTTTCTTTCCCCAAGAACCTTTGGTTCTTCCATTGGGCCTATAGGCCTTCCCTTCCCTAGTGGAGTGTGTGTTTTTTGTAGTTTATTCTAGTTTATTGTAGTTTTAAATACTAGTATTACTACTAATTTTATTGTGTTTTCCTGACAGGGTATAACTTGTGTGTTTGTGTGCGTTTGTGTACACCTGTCAGTCAAAAATGTCTAAAGAAGCAAAGGTCTCAGTTCAAGAAGTGTGATGCGTGCTGTCAGAAAATGTCTCTGACAGGCGCTCACACTTCTTGTGTCTATTGTCTGGGGCCTTTGCACCTGCAGGACTCCTGTGCTGTGTGCCATGGCTTCAGCCCCAGGGTCCTGCAGGAAAGAAAAAATAAATTAATTCTTAGAGGCTTACTGAAGCCAGAGGATTCCCTGTCTGTTTCAACAGGAAGCCCTCTAAGGCATCGAGGTCTTCGGCTCCGGCTTCTGAGCCGAGACCTCAGGTTGCTCAACCTTTGCCTTTATCGGCTCCGGCTGGAGCCGATAAGTCTCAGTCCACAGTTTCTGTGGCTCCCTCGCTCGGCCGGGCCGAGGTTATTGAGTTCCGTGTCGGCTCCGACCAGACCTTCGGAGCCGACAACTAGGAAGAGGTCCAGGTCACCATCTCTTGGCTCCATTCATTCGGCTCCAGGATCTCCCCTGCTGTCTGAACGGAGCCAAAGGTCTCACTCCTCTAGGTCATAGAGGCTGTCGGATCATGACCTTCAGAGGGTAGTGAGTCGACTACTTAAGTCCGAGGCACTAGCCCAGATGCTTCAGAGCCCGACTCATCAGTCGATGCCTGCCCCGGTCCATCAAGATTTTCCTCCTTCGACTCTCTTGAGTTCGGAGCCGGGTCGCGTCGGAACCGAGACTGTGATTATGTCGGAGCCGATACAATTGTCTTCGGCTCCGTCGTCGGCTCCGTTTTCTTCTTTGGAAGAATCTCGGCGCCGGACTTCCCTCGTCGGCTCCGAAGGGTGAGTGGCATCGGACCCTTGTCCGACCCCCTCTCGGGCTTCGGCTGGTGAGTTCGGCTCCGACATCGGCCTCGGAACCATCACTGTCGGTGCCGAGGGGGATTCTTAGCTCCTCGGAGCGGGGACCTCTGGCTCTGCCTGACAGGGGTGCATTCGAGGTCATGCGGAGTGTGTTAGAGCCTGGCTCTACTCCACAGTCGGCTCCGTCCGCCCCTCCCTCTATGCTGCCTCAGGGTAAGTCGACTCACTCCCTCATCCCGGACCGCAGAGAGCCAACTCCTCAGGAGCCCCCTGTGGGGATTTCATCCTCTTCCGAGGCCTCTCCTGATTTGGCAGAAGAGCCCCCTCGGAAGAGGAAGTGTAAGAGGAAACACATTGACTCACCTGAGTCTATCACGTCAGACACAGATTTGGATGATTCTGAGGGTTCCCCCCGTTCCCTTTCTGAAGATGTCTCATTTGCAGACATTCTGGAGATCCTGAAACAGAGGGGAAATTGACCAGCCCTCAACCCTTCGGAGGACGAATCTGTGTATCTTGAGGCGTTTGGCTCTCGTCCTTCCACCTCCTGGGTGTCCCCTCCCTTCGACCCCCTCATGCAAGTGGTTGCTAAGAAGGCATGGACGGCTCCTGATTCAGTGGACCCCACCCCCAGGAGACCCTCTAAGTTCATCACAGCTCCAGCAGACAAGCAATTTTTAACAAAAGGAGTTTCTGCGGATGCTATGGTGGTAGCTGCTGCCACAAAGAAGGAACTGGCTGATCCTTCAGTACCTGTCCATCCACCTAACAAGGAATCTAGGTCCATGGATAGGTGCGGAAGCGGATGTTCTCCTCAGCGACATTTACCATGCGTTAAGCTGAACTACCTGTGCCATTTCACTCGTCTTCAAAGGGACTTGATCAAGGAAGCGAGTGAAATGTTAAAGGATCCTACAGCTGCGGGTTTCCAAGACAAAATGAACACGCAGCTGGCTACCCTTAATTCCATATCCAACTCCTCCATGCGCCTCCTTTCTTACGCTGCCGATGGAGCGAGCAGAGCCGCAGGGACAGGTGTGGCCTTACGTGAGGCGCCTGGATGCGGCTATGCAATTTTGCAGACCCTTTCAAGACGTCTTTCACGAACTCCCCTTTTGATGGATCATCTCTCTTTGGTCCTCAAGTGAAAGAAACCCTGACTAGGTGCGAGACTGATGGCAAGACCCTTTCTGCCGTCGGAGTCCGTTTTTCGACTCCTTCCAGGCCTTACCCCAAAGGCCAGAAGGGTGGAAAGATGTGGTTCTGTAAACAATCTCAAGGGACTTCGCCTGACGCACAGAGTCGTTTCCTACCAAAGGCAGAGGTGGGAATAACAATGGTAGACGTCGCCCTAGGGGCAGGGGGGGTCCGCAGAACCAGGGCAATCGGAAGCCTTCCCTGACGAGCCCTTTCAGCATCCCTGAGGTGTTGCCCGACTGCCCATCTTCGGAGGCAGTCGGGGGAGATTGTCACTGTACCCAGAAGCCTGGCTATCCCTGACTCAAGACAAATGGGTACAGTCCATCATTTCGAAGGCTATTCTATCCCCTTTCTTCGCTTTCCAAATCAGTCAAAAAAATCCCTTCCAGATGTTCCACTCGCTCAAAGGGATCTAGCAGCTTTGGAAATTTCAAAACTGCTTGCAAAAAGAGCAATTCAGCCAGTGCCAGCAGACCAACAAGGATCCGGAATCTACTCAAGGTTCTTTTTAGTTCCAAAGAAAACAGGGGACTGGAGACCGATATTGGATCTCAGTGTCTTGAACAAATCAGTCAAGAAAACAAGATTTCGGATGGTCACGCTGCAATCCATCCTTCCCCTTTTGGGCAAAGGAAACTGGATGTGCTCTATAGACCTTCGGGATGCGTACTATCACATAAAATGAACAGGCGCTCCAGAAGATTCCTCCACTTCAGGCTGGGAACCAGTCATTTTCAGTTCAGGGCCCTGCCCTTTGGTCTCACCACTGCCCCGGTGTTTACCAAATGCATGGCAGTGGTAGCTTCTCACCTGAGACGACAAGGATTCCAGGTGTTTCCATATTTGGACGACTGGCTCCTCACAGCTCCCACCAAGCATCTCCTTCTGATGGCCAGAGATTATACTTTTCGTTTGTCAAAAACTGGGTATTTCAATAAATTGCGAAAAGTCTGTTTTGTCGCCTTGTCGTACTATTACCTACATAGGCGCAAAGGTAGATACTATAAACATGTCTGCAAGGCTAACACACCAAAGGATATCAGACATTCACAAATTGGTATCACTCCTTCTCAACAACAACAGAATCAAAGCCAGGTTAGTTCTAAAGGTGTTGGGAATTATGGCAGCGGCCATACCTCTCCTTCCATTAGCCAGATACCACATGCGGATCCTTCAGTGGATGCTTTTTACTCAATGGTCATACCAGGAACTTCCAATGTCTCACACCATTGTGATCACACAGGCGTGCAAAAAGCACCTCATGTGGTGGATGTCTTCCCCCCAGCTCCTGTCGGGAAGACCCTTTGTTCCACCTCCTCCGGTTGCTACACTGACAACGGATGCCTCCCTGATCGGGTGGGGGGGGCATTATCAGGGCAGGACAGTCCAGGGCACATGGCAACCAAACGAATGCCACTTGCACATAAATGTTCTGGAGATGAGAGCAGTGCTTTTAGCGTTGCAAGCCCTTCAAGACTCTCTTCCCTTGGGAACAATTGCAATCCAGACAGACAATATGTCTGTAGTGTGGTACATCAACAAACAAGGCGGAACCAGATCATACCCCCTGTGTCGAGAAGCACTCAGACTGTGGCAATGGGCGATTTCTTCTCAGCGTTTTCTGATAGCAACGCATATCCCTGGGAAGTCCAATCATATTGCGGACAAGTTGAGCAGAGCTATTCTCATGCCTCACGAGTGGTCTCTGAAAGACTCTGTAGTGAGAGAAATGTTTCTCAAGTGGGGTCAGCCTTGCTGCGATCTTTTTGCTACTCCCCAAAACAGAAAGTGCAGAGAATATTTCACTCTATTCCCTTTACCAGGCCAACCCAGCAGAGGCGGCTCTAGTCCAAGTTTGGCCCCGGGGACTTCTGTATGCATTCCCTCCTTTCCCACTGATCTCTCAAGTAATTCAGAAAGCTATCGCTCAGAAGGCCTCCTTGATCCTCATTGCTCCTTACTGGCCTCGACAAGTGTGGTTCCCCTTTCTACATCGTTTTCTCTTGGAGCGACCGTGGAATCTGGACCTAGTTCCAGATCTTTTGATCCATCAGTCGGGTCAGTTTCATCGCTCCCTCCCCTCTCTGAACCTCACTGCTTGGTTCCTCCAGTTCCAACCTTAGCCAGGCTTCCTCAATTATCTCACTCTGTTAGAGATATATTGATAGCTTCCCATAAATCTTCCACTCGAAAGATTTATTTGAGTAAGTGGAAACGCTTCTCATATTGGGCACAAGGAAAGGACATAGATCCTTTCACCGCTTCCATCCAACTAGTCCTTGATTTTCTAGCTGAACTCTTCCATGCAGGTTCATCTCCATCTACACTTAAGGTTCAATTGGCAGCTATTTCTAACTTCCATGTGGGTATTTCTGAATCTGCCCTAATGTCCCACAAACTTTGCAAAGCCTTTTTGAAAGGAGTTTTTCTTCTCAGACCTCCTATAAGAAATCCTCCTTCTCCTTGGGACCTAAATTTAGTTCTTGCTTCTTTGATTCTTTCCCCTTTCGAACCTGCAGCTTCCTGTTCCTTGAAATTGTTATCATGGAAAACTCTTTTTCTGGTAGCTATTACATCAGCTAGAAGAGTTTCAGAGCTTCAAGCACTCAGTTGTCGTCCTTATCTTTTGTTTCATAAGGACAGAGTATCCTTACGAGCTAACCCGTCCTTTTTGCCTAAGGTGGTCTCGACATCAAATCTAAACCAAAGCATTGCCCTCCCTGTCGGTGTTCCAGAGTATTCCAATAGGTCTGAACAAAATTACACTGCCTGGATGTTCATCGTCAATTGAGGTACTACTTGGATAGAACAAAACAATTCAGAAAATCTGATCAGCTGTTTGTCTCCTATGCGGAAAGCAGAAAGGGACTTTCAGTTTCAAAGGTATCATTATCCAGATGGCTAACATCTTTGATTTCCCTGGTATATGAAATTAGACAACAAAATTGCCTAATAAACCTAAAGCCCATTCCACCAGAGCTTTGGCTACTTCTTTAGCCTTCCAAGACAGACTGCCTATTGACACCATTTGTGCAGCGGCTACTTGGGCTACTCCTCACACTTTTATTTCTCATTATAAGTTGGATTTAGCTTCTAGGCATAGAGCTAACTTTGGTTCCACTGTTCTCAGGAGTCTGTTCCGTTAGGCCACCGGGACAAGGTGCTAGGGACGGTCCCATCCAGCAAGAATGAAGGCGAGATAGACAACTTAACATATAGAAGTTATGTTCTTACCATAACGTTCCATGTTAGTTGTCTTCTTCTCGCGTCCCACCCTCCTTCCCCCTGGCCTGGACAGACCTAGAGGAGTTGTGATTGTGACCTCTCTTTCTACCACCTCTTTCTTAGACATATGCTATTATGCATATTTCCTGGTTCAGGATGTAGGTCACCCTTCTTTCCTCCTGTTGTTAGAGGTGGATTCTGTTTTACAGTTATACTGTTACTATTATAAGCTGGGGTTAGTTTACAAACGAGATCTGAGGTAACTCTCGCCTAGCATTGTGGGATATAAGGGGAGCCTCGAGCCGGTGGAACCAACTCTCGAGCTTTTAGAGTGGCAGTCGGGCCGAGGTCGGCTCCGAACCCATCCAGCAAGAAGAAGGCGAGAAGAAGACAACTAACATGGAACGTTATGGTAAGAACATAACTTCTATTTATACTCCATTGTAGGCCAGATAACTGCCAAGTATAGGGATGGGTTATAACTTTTGCTCTCGAGGCGATACCTTTACTAATCAAGTGAGGTACATGGAAAGCTTTCCTTACAACTGTAGGTATGTGGTGGTTGAAGTTAAGGTCACTGTCCGCCTGTGATCCCAGGTTCTTTATCACTTCATAGGTAGTTAGGCTACTGTTAGTAGTGTGAAGGGACATTGTGCTGAAGGGAATGATGCATTTCTTTGCATTCAGTCTGAGACCATGACTGTTGCACCAGTCATAGGTCTTTGTGAGACTCCTGGAGTATACTGACACAATTTGTGGATTCAATGATTGCACCAGTTTGCAAAGTTGGTCAGCCACAACCCTTTCGTTTTGACAGGTGTGGCGACCCCTAACGGGAGAAGCCAAAATACATTGCTTTAGTCGCAGTTCCTGTAGTCATCTTCTGTTTTAACAATTCTCCTGTAATTGGGTTTTTTTCTGCAGCTAGTTCTCTCTCCCTCTGTATTCACAAAAAAAAAAAAAAAAAAAAAAAAAAAAAATTCTGTAGCTTTCCTTTTAGGATGTCAGAGAAAACTGCAAGGTTTAAAAAAAAAAAAAAAAAGCACTTCCTGTGTGCAGAAGATTCCTTTGTCTGATGCCCAAAGGAAGTATGTTAAATGCTTAGGGCCTACCAGTCCTGAGGCCCCTTGCTGTATTTTTCAGTCTTTCCATCCCCGAGCTGCGGTGGACAGGAGGAGCAAGCTGATTTTTAAAGAATTGCTTCCTCCATTCTCCACTTCAGGGGTGCCTTAAACTTCAGAGGCTCAGTATCCTTTTAAGAAGCCTAAGGAGACCCAGGAAAGTAGGAAGCGTGGTCCCGCATGTTCTTCCTTGGAGCATTCTAAGAAGGCTCGAAAACTGTCTGAACAAGACTGTCTTCTCTGAGCTCTGTTCCAACTTCTTCTCCTCTGCCCCGGTCATCCTCCATTGTCCTCAGACCGAGAAACTCAAAAGATCCGACTGAGTCGGCTCCTAGTTTGGTGCCGACAGGGCAGGTTCCTAGGTCCTGATATTGCTGTCTCACGGAGATCTTCAAAACCCCCATCGTCTGCTTCTTAAAGGTCTTTCTGTAGTCTGTCCTCCAAGGACCTCAGCAAACTGAGGCAGTTCCTCAAGCCTCAGATTCAGATGGGGCATGTTTGCTCCATCCACATCTGGATCCATGGGGGTTTCACCTTTTCGACCTTTGCCTCCTTCTCCGATTTGCCCTTTGATTTCTGAGTCTTTGGTGGCATTGGTCTTCGGGGCTGATAGAGATTTCCTCTTTGCCTCGGACTACTTCCCTGACCCACTCAGGTCCTTTGGCTTCGGTTCTGAGCATGTCTTGGAGCTGTAGCATCGAGGTTGGTTCTGGGGGTGGGTATGGACTCTCAACCTTTAGGATCCTTCACATCCCTTCAGAGCTTTGGCTTTTGACAGCTCTGCTCAGACCCCCCCCTTTGGAGGAGCGGGCTTGAGCTCTCTGAGAGGTATCGGCTCTGGGTGTCTGCTTTCGGTGGTTCGAAGCCCTTTGGATTTTGAAGTGGTGGAGAGGGTTCTCTCCCAGCCAGGAAGACCCCCCCCCTTACACTTTGTCACGGTACCTCCCTCCTCTTCTCCTGGTTTGGTGCCCTGAGGCCTCCAGTTTGCCACTTGGACAGCTGGTCCCCTAAAGCCTTCCCACACTCACCACTGCAGAACCCCAGGCATCTTTCGATACCTGTCTAGACCGTTCCACTGAGGAGGTCCCCAGGAAGAGGCTGTGTAAAAGGAAACCCTTTGATTCCCCTATGGAATCCGTTACCATGGACACAGATTTTGAGCAAGGAGAAGGGTCCCCAAAGTCCCCAGGAGAGGTATTCATGGCCAAGACTTCAGAACCTTCCAGAGGATTTCAAGTCCAAGATCTTGGATGCCCCACTGAACACAGTGTCCTTTTTGATAAACAATCTGCAGACCTTTTTAAAAATCTGCAGGAAAAAAGTAAAGAACTACAGGACAGAGCATCTTCTGGTGTCACCCATTCGCAAGTATTTTAGGAACTACCCTGCTAAAGCCACCTTTGAGGCGTAATCCTCTGGCTTCCACCTCCTCTTCCAGATCTAGAAGAGGGGCTTGAAGACCCACCACCTCCAGACCTTCTGCTCCACCTCATTAACCCAGACAATCTATTCAGGACAGAGGAAGCCCCAGTAATGTGACTGCCTTGCCCACCTACCCCTCTCGGCTCGCCTTTCCCACTGTTTTCCCCTTTGGCAGTCCATCACCACAGACCAATGGGTCTTAACCATTATCCAAAAAGGGTACTTCCTATCTTGGAAAGAGAAACCCCCCCAAAAAAGGCATTTCACCCCCCCCCCCAAACCAGGCCCATCTCATGTCAAGTTTTGGAAGACCTTCTAAAGCTAGGCACCATAGAACCTGTCCCCTCAGAACAAGAAGGAAAGGGCTTCTACTCCCGTCTCTTCCTGGTCCCCAAAAAAGATGGGCACTGGAGACCTATGTTTGACCTGTCCTACCTAAATCTTCACCTTCAGATACTTTCCTTCAGAATGCCTTCTCACCCCACCCTGCTGCCCCAAATTCCAGCCAAAGTTTTCATGGCCAACCTGGACCTAAAGGAGACCTTAACTGCACATACCAATCAGGACTTCCCACAGACAATTGCTGCGTGTCTCTGGACCTTCCTCTCATTTCCAATTTACTGCCTTGCCCTTTAGTTTACCCCCCCCCCCCGATTCTTTACAAGGTGCCTAGCCCCAGCAGTTGCCTTCTGCAGAACTCGGAGTCCAGATTTACCATTATCTGGATGACATCCTGATACTGGCAGAGTCCAGAGGTACGCTCTCAAGGCATCTACACTTCACCATGTCCCTTCTGCAGAATCTTGGGTTCACTGTCAACCTCCCAAAGGCTGCAGAATCAGAACAGACAAAATGAATGCCCTTCTCTTGCGGGATAAGGTTCTTTCTCTGCCTTCCCACTTCCAGGAAACCCTTCTATCCCAGAAGGTGATGGCAAGGCAATTTCTGTCTCCTGTGTTTAATGGCAGCTACCATCCCCATGCTACCACTGGCCAGAATGCACATGCACAAGCTACATTGGTACCTCAAAAACATTTGGTCCCAACACCTATATCCCTTTGAACAAAATACACTGAAGCCACAGACATTGCCAACATTCTGGCAGACCAGTTCAGTGCAAATTTCTCCACCACCCCCCCCAAAAGGAGAAATATCTATCCCAGCAGAGTGTAGCCTCCCTAGCATCTCAGATGCCCAGGTGAGAGCCGCCCTGTCTAAAGCTAAAAACACAGCATCAATGGGACCGGACGGTGTCCCGGGCTGTGTTCTACATGAACTCCAAGAGGAACTAAACCCACACATAGGGCTGCTGTTGAATCTTAGCCTTACTACAGGATACGTACCCAAAGAGTGGCGTACGGCAACAGTGGTCCCACTCCACAAAGGCGGTGCTTCTACGGACCCTGGAAATTACCGCCCCATAAGCTTGACAAGCCTGGTCTGCAAAGCTATGGAAAGGATCTTTATGGAACTCATAAACAAAGACATTGGGGACCTACAGACATTGGATCCTACCCAATTTGGCTTAGTCAGGGGCAGATCCTGCGTTTTGAACTTGGTCGATTTTTTTGAAACTGTCACTAAGGCCATTGATGAGGGTAAGACAGTTCACACAGCCTACCTTGACCTTGCAAAAGCCTTCGACACAATACCCCACTTGGGCATCATAGACAAACTCACCAGCTTAAATGTAAACCCGTATGTCACAAGATGGGTTGCAAACTGGCTCAAGGACAGAACCCACAGGGTCAGAGTTGCTGGAGCCATGTCAGACTCTAAGCCGGTCTGGCGGTGTCCCACAGGGCTCAGTCCTGGGACCCCTCTTGTTCGGCATTTATTTTCGAGGTGCAGGCAAACATAGGAGGATTGTGGCTGACAAAGTTAGCAGATGACTGCAAACTGGCCATAATCGATACTCCAGCGGACACAAGCATCCTTCAGAGAGGCATCATAGAAGCGGATAGTGGTGCCAGAGCCATGGCCTTAAGCTGAGCAGCCAAAAATGTATAGTCATACCCTTTGGAAAAACAAGGTACCCACAAATTACCACATAGGTGGTAATCCATTAAATCTGGAAGAGGTAATCAGGGACCTAGGGACCCAAGTTGACAGTAACCTCTCATTTGACACTCACATTGCCAAAGCGGTTAGGAAGACCTTCTATATTGCCCACCTTATCATGAAGGGATTCACATCTAGATCGAGAGGTCATTGTGCCCCTGTACTCTTCTCTTATCAGGCCAATGATTGAGTACAATGCCCCATTTGGGATGTATCTTACCCGACACCTGCAGCAGTTGGAAAGATCCCAAAAGTTCCTCACCAAGAGGATAAAGGGTCTCAAACATATGTCATATGCTGCCCGGCTGAAGAAACTCCAGCTCTATTCAGTCGCATACCGCCTACTCGGAGGTGATCTGTGCCTGACTTACAAGGCCATGTCCAATCCGGAATTAATGGACATGCTCCACCTCAGAAAATCCAAATCCATCAGAGCCATGAGAGCAAGAGACTTGAACCTCAACACAGAGATAAATAGGACGTGCTGGAGGGAGATTCATAACCCAGAGGCTCCCTACACTCTGGAACAGAATCCCAGTCCATGTTAGGCAGAGCCCCTCACTAACTCTATTCAAGAGAAATCTTGACGAGTGGATGGGAGATCGTAGGTTTACCCCAGGGGTCATCTCTGTGTCACTACTAGACAGAGGCACAGTAAACTAAACCCTAAATGGGCGTAGTATTCTCATCCTAAGGGGTGGTGAAAGCCACACACACTCTGGCTAGGCTTATAAATGCCCTAGGGCAGATAGCCTAGTATGAACTTATGAACCTATGAACAAATCTTTCCCTCTTTCCCGCTCTGAAGACAGAAATCAGCTGGTGGATCCAGCAAGTCCAATTAAACCCGGGACTTCCACTCTAAGCCCCCAACCCAAACAATGCATACAGATGCCTCAGATTTAGGTTGGGGAGCAACTCGGGCTTCCTACAGGATTCAAAAAAAGTGGCATCCCTCTCTACAGGCCAAGCACGCCATCAATATCAGGGAAATGACAGCAGTCTTTTTAGCTTTAAAAACCTTTATTCCCCTTTCTGGTTCCAGGTGTGCTTCTGATGGTGACTTGATAGTGATAGACAACACCACGGTAATGTGGTACCTCAACAAACAGGGAGGAACAAAGACCTGTCAGCTGTGCAGACTAACCCTGCTGATATGGGACCTAGCCTCTCGCCACAACTTTAGTCCTGCAGGCGGCCTACATTCCCTCACTGGACAACCACCAAGCAGATTTCTTGATCAGGATTTCCTCACCACAGCACAAATGGATGCTGAACAGGGAGCTCTTCCTAGAAAATAGTCCACCGGTGGGGTACGCTACAAATAGACCTGTTTGCCTCCCCCCAGGACAGGCAACTGCAGACCTTCTGTTTAAAAGCCTAATCCCCTCTAGCATGGAGAGTGGACACTTGCAGCATCTCTTGAGGGGAAGTTCTTTATGCCTTCCCCCCCAGTTCACACTGATTCAGAAAGTCCTCCATAAAATACAGAAGGACAAACCAAAAATCTTTAGTGACTCCCTCTTGGCCAAGGCAGCACTGGTTTCCCCCTACTACTCAGTCCAGCCAAGGGAAATCACTACATGTTACCCTACAATGGGGATATACTGACGCAAGACAAATTAACTCTCCTTCATCCGCCCTTGCAGATGTTCTTCCTGACTGTGTGTGATAAACTTTTGATCCCTTTCAGACACCAATACTCTGAGGCCATGCTTTGTCCTAAGGGAGGCAAGGAAACCTACCACCAGAAAATCTTACTTGACTAAGTGGGAAAGATTTACAAAATGGTGTTTGCACAAGGGAAGGGGACCTTTGCTCTGCTGAAGGTCTCCCTGGTTCTGTCCTATGTGTGTCAGTTGATTAAAGGTGGGCTCTCTTATTCTGTCAAAGTACACCGTTCTGCTATATCAGCCTACCTGCCCCTCAAACCCCCCTTTGCTAGCCAGGCTCAACGTAAAGCTCTTCTTTAAAGGGGTCTTACACATGAGACCACCAAAGAAACCTTTCCCTCTGCCCCTATACCTTAACTACATCTTAGAGAAACTAACCCAGCACCCCTTTGAACTGGCTGGGTCCTCTTCCCTACAGATGTTTACATGGAAAAAATGGTCCTTCTGGTGGCTGTCACTTCAGCCAGAAGAAGGGTGTCAGTTGCAGGCCTTAATGGCCTGTCTCCCTACACAGACTTCCACAAAGACAGCGTAACCTTGTGACCCAATCCCTCCTTTATGCCCAAGGTGGTCAATGACCTGTCTCTTAACCAATCTATCCATTTACCCACATTCTTTCCCTCCCCCTCTAACGAAGGGGAGAAGATTCTGCACTCCTTGGATGTGCACAGGCAACTAAGGTTCTATCTGGACAAAACCAGAACCATTAGGAAAACTAACCTGCTTTTTGTCTCCTTTCACCCCAGAGCCCTGGGCAAGGCAGTCTCCAAGCAAACCATTGCATGTTGGATTAGGAAAACTATTTGCCTCTGTTACTCAAACCATGGAAAGGAACCTTTTGTGGGAGTTGAGGCTTATTCCACTAGAGCTGTGACTGCCTCCAGGGTCTTCATGAAAGGTCTAGACACAGCAACCATTATGGAAGCAGCCACATGGGCCACTATCCACACTTTCACCAAACATTACAAACGGGACCAAGTTTTCAGAGCTAGGGCAGGATTTGCCAGGGCAGTCCTGCAGGGTCCTGTACAGTCCTCTCCAACTACCACCACCCTCTTATCCACATAAGCTTTGGTATGCTCCCACTGTTAGAATACTGCAACATAGGAATAGAAGGACATAGAATAGTTGTGTAAAATCTTACCATAACCGTAGATGTCCTTCTCTTCCATGTTGCAGTATTCCTTCCCACTCGCCAGTCCCCTCAGGTCATTTTCCTTTACCTGTCCTATCCGTATTACAGTAGGACACCAGGTCACACACCTGAAAAAAAGTTATGTACTCACCATAACGTTCCATCTGAGTAGGTAAACTTCATTTGTCAGCAACCTGTGGGTATCTGATCCTTATGGGATCCGAGCCAGCAGCTTCAAACAGCTAAGATCCGAGCTCCAAGCTCCTCCCCTTACCCATAATCCCCTGCCATCCCTCTCTGACCTCAGATCGAGTTTGCTATAGTAACACAGAACATTACAAAACAAAGGATCACCTGCACATCCTAACCTGGTGCTATCCGGAGAAAAAGGACAAGGAATCCTTCTAGGATGCACTATAGGTTAGGGGGATGGAGGGGGGGGTTGGTTGCTGACAAATGAAGTTTACCTACTCAGATGGAACATTATGGTGAGTACATAACTACTTTATCTGAGGTAGTTAACTACATTTGTTCAACCTGCGGAATAGAGTCCCCAGCTACCCAAACTTGGTAGGTCCTCATGGAAGGATATTCCGGAGCACTGTAGAGCCGAAGGATGCTTTCCCTCTGGAAATTATATCCAACTTGTAATGGTTAATGAAAGTATGGGATGAAGCCCAAGTGGCTGCTGAACAAATGTCATCCAAGGACAAACTGGAGCAAAAGGCAGCAGAAGTAGAAATCGATCGGGTAGAATGAGCGTGGACTCCTTCAGGTTCAGGCCGGCCAGAACTCTTATATGCAAGAAGTATACATTGGGAAATCCATCTGGACAATGTAACTTTTGATACTGGTTTGCCCAAAGAGGATCTAGCAAAGGATACAAAGAATTGCTCAGATTTCCTATGTTCAGCAGTCCTGTGCAAGTAGAATCTCGATTGTGTACGTCCAGAGAATGTAGTTTGTATTCACCCCTGTTTTTTTAATTTGGAAAGAAAACTGGTAAATTAATTGATATTGGGCTCGGAAGCAACTTTGGGTAGAAAGGAGGGATTGGTCCTGAGGGAAACTATCTTTATGGAAGACCAAGTATGAAGGTTTGGCGCAAAGGGTTTGAAGCTCCGAAACCCTTCTAGCTGAAGTGATAGCAATGAGAAAGGCCGTCTTCCACGATAAATATGATAGATCCACCGAAGCTGCAGGTTCAAACGGAGGGGCCGTCAAAGACTAGAGAACAAGGGTTAAATCCCATAGAGGAACTGCGTCTTTAACCGGAGGCCTTAAGAGGAAAGTGCCTTTTAAGAAAGTCTTACATAATTTAGAAGATGCTAAGGATCCAAGATCACTTCCCACATGATAATGGGAAATCGCGGCTAATTGGACTTTGACCTTAGAAGAGCTAGCGCCTTAGTCGAATAAAATTGACAAAAATTCTAACACTGCTGGAATTGGAGCTGTAAAAGAATCCAATTTTCTATGCTGCGCCCAGATTGTAAAGCATTTCCATTTGCTGTTATAAGCCTTTCTCGTAGAAGGTTTATGAGCAGCAACTAAAATAGCCAACAGAGGACAATGTACCAGGAGTCCTAGCTATTACTGGAATTGGATCAACCAAGCTGTGAGCTTAAGGTTGTCCAGATTCGGGGTTGATAATCCTAAAGGGTGAGAGATCAGATCCGGGGTGGGATCTAGAATCCATGGATGATTCACTAGATGAGACCATAGGCATGGGAACCACGTTTGACGAGGCCAGAATGGGGCTATGAGGATCACTCTGCTCCACAACCGACAGGCTTTCTGCAAGAATTTTAGCATTAGGGGAAGAGGGGGATAAGTATAAAGTAGACAGGATGGCCAAACATGCACCAGAGCATCTCCGGGGGATTCCCCTGGTGGGGGAATTAGAGCGAAGTAGTCACTGCACTTTGCGTTCGAAGGAGACGCGAAGAGATCGCAGCAAGGTTGACTCCACTTGAGGAAGATTTGCTTCGCTATTCTGGGGTTCAGAGACCACTCGTACGGTGAGAGGATGGTTCGACTCAGCCTGTCTGCCAAAATGTTCGACCGACCCGGAATGTGCGTTGCTATGAGAAAGCGGTTGGTGATTGCCCATTCCTAAACTCTCATGGCCTCTCGATAAAGTGGGTAGGATCTGGTTCCCCCCTGTTTGTTGATATACCAGACCACTGACATGTCTGTCTGAATTGCAACTGTCCCTAAGGGAAGGGCCTGGAGTGCTTGCAACGCTAAAAGCACCGCTGTCATCTCTAGGACATTGATATGCAACAAGGTCTCTGAATGGGTCCACGTGCCTTGGACGGTTCTGCCCATACAGTGCCCCCCCCCCACCCTAGACGAGAAGCATCCGTGGTCACCGTGGGTAGAGGTGGGGATATAGAAAAGGGGACGCCCTTTCTGGAGGTCCATGGACTGGATCCACCAGAGCAGGGATTTCCTGCGAACCCTGCTGTAGGAAATGGGTGAACTCAGTGGATGTTGCAGGATGGACCATTGAACCTGCAAGGTCCATTGTAGTATCCTCATGTTCAAGCTCGCTAAAGGTAGCAGATTGTTGCTGTCATGGAACCTAGAGCCCTCAGAACCAATTCTGCTGGAGGAGCCAAGGATTGTAGAAGGGCCAGTACGTGGATCTTCTGAGATTGAAACTGGTCTGGAGTTGAGAAGACTTTCAATAGGTTTGTGTCTAACCTGGCTCCTATGAAGTCCAAGATCTGGGTTGGTTGAAGGGAAGATTTCTTGAGGTTGATTGATTCCCAGCTGGGAGTCCAAGTGAAGGAAGAAATTTCTGGCTGAACATAGATGACTGGTGGGGGTGGTCAGGAGCCAGTCGTCCATGTATGGGAAGACCTGTATTCCCTGGAGTCTGAGGTGGGCCACTACCACTTCAAAAACTTTGCTGAACACCCTGGGGGCTGTGGTGAGACCAAAGGGAAGGGCCCTGAACTGGTAGTGGCTGGCTCCTAGCTGGAAGCGGAGAAACCTTCTGGATCATTTGTCCATCAAAATGTGTTAGTACGCAGGTCTATCGAGCACATCCAGTTGTTCTCCTGTAAGAGTGGGAGAATGGATTGAATGGTGACCATCCGGAACTTCTCTTTGGCCACTGACAGGTTTAGAAAGGACAGGTCGAGGATTGGCCGTACGTCCCCCGTCTTTTTTGGCACCAGAAAGAACCTGGAGTAGAAGCCCGATCCGGATTGGTCTCTGGGGATGCGCTGGATTGCTCATTTTTTCTAGCAGCTGGTTTATTCCTGCGGCTGCTGCCTCCCATTGATTGCATGGGACATTAGGGAGGCTCTGGGGTCTGGGAAGGGAATGCAGAAAGGGAATATTGTAACCTCTGGATATGATTCTAAGCACCCAGCGATCTGTTGTAATGGACTCCCAAACTGCTAGGTGCCTCGAGAAAAAACCCCATGATTGCCTCCAGAGTGGAGCAGTCGGGTAACCCTTCAGGGCTGCTGCGCGTGCTGATCAGAAAAGGGTTCTCTCTACCTGAAATTCTTTGGTCCCTTTTGCCTCTGGGCCGGCGTCCACCCTGTCCTCCTCTGCCTCTGAAGGACGAGGGTGTTCCGGAGCCACATCTTCTTTTGTCCCCTTTGGTTCCTGGAGAAGGACCTCTGGGGAGCCAAGAAGTGGACTCCGGCAGACGTCTTCCCCGCTCGGGACCAGCGTGTCACTGATGGTCTTGCCAAATAGCGAAGAACCGTCAAATGGGGCATTTGCGAAGGACGCCTTGAAGGGTTCAGCATAATCGCAAAGGCGGAGCAAAGCATGTCGTAAGACAATGCCCGCTCCGCTAGCTATAGCGGCTCCTTCCATAGCATGGGAAAGGAGCTGCATAGAGGTGTTTGAAATGGACTTGAGTGGCCATTCGAGCTGAGAATACCTTCTTATCCTTGGCCAGCATGGACTCTGGGGGCGACCCAGCGTATTCCTTGATGAGATCCCGCTGGAGTCGTATCACGTGTGCTATATAATTCAGCGACCTTACGAAGAAGGTAGCTAAAGCGAACATCCACTTCCCCAGGCGGTCCATCGTCCGAGACTCCTTGTTGGGAGGGTGGACCCAGGAACTCTCCTGGGCTAGTTCCTTCTTGGTGGCGGCCGCCACCAACATGGCATCTACTGGAGCACCCTTGCTCCAAACTGTCCTATCAGTGGGGGGACTGAGAATTCTATCTGGTCTCTTAGGAATGGGCTCCACATTGTCCGGTTCCTTACATGCCCTGGTAGTAATCAGATCTACCAGGGGATCGGCGGGAGGGGACACCCAAGAGGTAGATGGGCCTGCGTCAAACGTCTCCAGAAACACCCTCATCCGAGGAATGTTTTTGGGCTGACCACTCACCTTTAATTCGAAGCATTTCCATGATGTCTTCCTCTAAGTGTGTGTCCTCCGTCAATGACTCAGGTGAGTCCAAGTGTCTCCTCTTGCACTTGCCTTTGTGAGGAGCCTCTTAGGGGAGGCTGTCCGAAGAGGCCTCGCCATCCACATCTTGTTACTCAAAGGGAACCATCTGGGACATAGGCGCAGGCTGTTCCTGGGGCCGGGTGATGGAAGGTAGGCCTGTCAGAGAGAGTGCAGGGTGGAACCATAGAAGGAGCCTGGGGCCTTGAATCGCTCGACAATACCCTCTCCACAACATCGAATGCAGAAGGAGAACTGCTCTCTCTTGGATCTGAGAGCAGTCCCCTCAGATCCGATGTGTGGATCGGAGCTGGCGCCGAAGCAAACTGGATCCAAAGGGCCAGTATGCTCCAACCGAGACGGAGCCGAAGACACACTGACACCTCCAGATCCAAAGCTCAGCTCTCTGCTCCGAGAGCTTGGATCCGAAAAGGGGCCAGACAAACTCGAGGGTGCGGTCTGAGCCGAAGTACGAGGTACTATCTTTGCCGAACCTCCCCCGGCTCCTATGCAACCCGAACCCCGGAAGTGGGTTGGAGAAGGAGCAATCGGGGCGAAAAATGGAGTCGAGCTCCACTCCAGAGGGGGGGAAGGCAGGAGCACTCCCATCTGCAGCTCAGCCTGGAGGAACCTACGCATCATCGGGTCCATATCTGCATCGGACAAGCTTCAAGTGGACCTAGAAGAGGCCACTGAGGCGGGCCGGGAGTGCCGCCTCGATGACCTCAAACGCGACCGGGTCTCCTGCTCTGGGGAGAGACGAGGTGAATGGAGCCGGGAAGGAGAAAGCCCAGAAGCGCTGGAAGAGGCTGCTTGTTTAGCCGGAGCCAAGGAGGAAGACTCGGCCCGCCGCTTGTGATGTCTCTTTTTTTCCTCTCCCGCCTTGCTTCCCTCTCCTCCTGGCCTAAGGTGGGAGGATGAGTCCCGGCCAGGGGAGCAGGGATGGAAGGGAGGCACTGCCGCGGCAGGTGCCACGGAGGGAGAGGAGGATGAAGTTGAGTCTGGGAGCAAAAGTACCGCCAGAACCAACTTCGACCTCCTTTCCTTTAGGGCCCCGGGGTTTAAGGCTGCACAAATAGTGCAGCCTGAGGAGAGGTGGTAATCCCCAAGGCAGATAACACACAGAGTGTGGCCATCCACTACGGATAGCTTATGGCCACACTCGGTGCATTTAGAGAAGAAGGTCTTTGGGGCCTCAAACAGTCTGACTAAAAAAAACACAAGGCCCAACACACACGCCTTCACACACATGGGGAGGAAATTAAACTACACTAAAGATAAGTTAAATTTTATTACTAAAATTTCTAACTAGGGAGCAACACACACAACAGCAGTTTAGCTACAAGAAAAAAAAGGGTAGATAATAAGGATTTTTTTCTCACTAACCGACTAACTCCCACGCCTGGAACTCGTTCTAAGCTGCTGTTTCAACCACGGCAAATGAGATCTGAGGTCAGAGAGGGATGGCAGAGGATTATGGGTAAGGGGAGGAGCTTGGAGCTTGGATCTTAGCTGTTTGAAGCTGCCAGCTCGGATCCGATATGGATCTGATACCCACAGGTTGACGAACAAATGAAGTTAACTATTTCAGATCCACTGGTATTCCTCTTGTTGGTCCTTATTCTCTGCCTTCTGGCCTTCAAGTTCTGATGATTGTGTGCAGACGTCATATTTAAAGCCCTTGGTTTATGGCCTACGTGTGGCATCCTATACACACTGCAACAACCAAGCTGAAGCTTTTATATGGGAGCCAATGTTCGATTCGCCTGAGGGGAGGAAATCCCACTATTACAGTACTGCAACATGGAAGAGAAGGGCATCTGTGGTTATGGTAAGATTTTACACAACTTTTCTTTTCTGAAGTCTCAAGATATTTTCAGGACACTTGGCGAGAACCCCCCCTCCCCCAGGAGGGGGGGCAGAGGGGGGAATAATCAGTATGAAAGACGCCACCCACACGGCCGAGTGGTTCTACAAAATCAGGGGTTGCGAGAAATCGCTCAAGACGAGCCCTTACAGTGATCTGAACAGTTGCCTGACTGGTCTTCTCTGGAGGCAGTGAGGGGGGGGTGATATTCCTTGCACCCAGAAGCCTGGGAGGCCATCACAAGTGACAAATGGGAGTTAAGGATCATATCCAGAGAATACTTCATTCCCTTTCTGGAAACTCCCAAGAGAAAACGTGATCGCCCTGGTGTTCCACCCAGTCAGAGGTAGGATGTGACCAATGCACTAGGAAAGCAGAGTCATCCAAGAGTTGCCCCCCCCCCCCCCCCCAATCAAGTTGGATTAGGCTTTTACTTCAGATTTTTTTTTAGTACCCAAAAGGACAGGGGACCTGAGACCTGTTCTGGATATGACCTTTCTGAACAAATTGATAAAGCGCGCAAGTTTAGGATGGACACGATAGTCCATCCTTCCTCTCTCGAAGGCGGACGATTGGATATGCTATGTGGATCTGAAGAATGCATGCTTCCATATAGAAATGGACAGATATTGTAGGAAATTCCTACTTTTCAGGCTAGGAGTAGGTCATTACCAGTTCAGATTACTCCCGTTTGGTCTTGCCACAGCCCCCAGCGTGTTCACCAAATTCTTGGCAGTGGTGGCAGAGCATCTCTAGCTGCAGGGCTACCAGATTTTTCCATATCTGGATGACTGGCTTCTGACCACTTAAACCAGGCATCTACTCATTCAAGACAGTGACCATTTACTGCAGCTAACCTCAAGTTTATGGATAACTGTCAACATGCCAAAATCCCAGTTGGATCTGGTTCAGGTCCTAGATTTAATCGGGGCTTGTTTGAATACAAGAACATCTTGTGCTTACCTGACGACACACAAGGTAACGAGTCTAAGAAGTCAAATCCGACAAATACTTCCACATGAGGATATTGCAGTGGACATCAATTCAGTGGTCACTACTTAAGAATCCTTTTTCCCCATAAAACTATAACAAGTGTGCAAGGAATATCTGCTCTGGTGGCTTCACTCTGCATATGTTCTAAGATGTCCATTCCTCTTTCCATCCCCAAATGCCAAGTTGACCACATACACCTCCCAGCTAGGATGGGGGGGGGGCATTATCTGGGTTGAACAGTCCTAGGCACATAGATGTCCCAGGAGACCAAATTGCATGTCAGTGTACTGGAGATGATAGAGGCTATTCTAGCTTTGCTCTGGAGACTGTAGTTGGAACATCAACAAACTGTTGGAAACCAGGTCCTTCCCCTTATGTCAAGTGTCAATGAGGGTTTGGCAGTGGGCGATCTCACCAACTGCTTTCTGGTAGCAACGCACATTCCAGAGGAGTCCAGCTTATTAGTGTCAGAGTTTTAATGACGCTTTACGAATGGTTTCTGAACCAGTCAACGGCAGACAAGGGGTCATCCATGCTGCCATCTGTTTTTCCCCTTTCAGCAGCAAATGCAGCAGGTACTTTGCCTTGATCCCTCCTCAGGGACAATCACCCAGGGATGTTCTCGTCCATGCTCGGCCCTCTGGTCTTCTCTGTGCTTTTCTTCCTCTACCTCTAATTCCAAGCTTCATGCAGAAGGCTGTCAGGTTGAAAAGCTAAGTTATCCTCATTGCCTCGTTTTGGCCTCTACAAACCTGGTTCACGTTCCTTTGGTTCGCTTTTTGTTTGCCCTCCGATGAGATTGGATCCTACCCAGATCTGTTCTCTCACCCACCAGGCCAGCCCCATCCGTACGTACAGGACCTGAAGCAAACTGCATGGTTTCTCCACTTCCAACGATGGTAATATTTCCCAAGCTTTCTTCCTGTGTTCGAGAAATTGTGGTGGTCTCGCACAAGTTTGACATGTAAGGTTTATAGAAGCAAGTGGAAAAGATTTGCTATTTGGGCTGAATGGAAACCAAGCCTTTTTCAGTACCAGTTTCAGTCTTACTCTAATCTTTGCCTTCACTTTTCTGTGGAGAAGCTAGTCATGCTACTGTCAAAGTCCAGTTAGCAGCCATGTCCATTTTTCACTTTGATTTTGATGTTTTATCCCTTGCTGTATAAAACTTTCCTCAGGGTCACTTTGCTGCTGCAGTCTCCACTGAATGATCCTACTACTCCTTGTGATCTAAATATGATTTTGCAAGCCCTGGTCCACCTGGCCTTTGAGCCTGCAACTACTGTGGATTTGAAATCTCTTTCCTGGAAAATGCTTTTTCTCATAGCTATTAAGTCTGCAAGAAGAGTGTCTGAACTCAGTCCTTTCTTAAAAATTTTTGTATTTAATTTTTCACAAGGATAGACAACCTGCCTACTAATCCTTCATTTTTACCCAAGGAAAGGAATATTAATCAGTCCAATTTTCCAGTCTTTTTTCCCCCAATTATCAGAAAAAAGGTGAATATACTCTCCATTTGCTTGGTCTTCATTTTTATTTACACAGGACCAAGTTCTTTAGGAAGTTGCATCAGTTTCTTTCTGATGCAAAAAGAGGTAAATCTGTTACAAAAATCACACTAGCAAGATGGTTGAAAGATTATTACCTTCACTTAGTCTACCAAAAACATTGCCTTACCTGGACTTAAGGCTCCACTCCACAAGATCATGGCAGTCTCAGGCCTTTTGGTCTAGAGTTTCAGTTGACATTTGCACTGCAGCTACTTGGTCTAATCCTCACGTTTACCACGTATTACAAATTGGACATCCTGTCCAGGAGTACAAGTGCTTTTGTCTCTGATGTTTTCCAGAGTATCCTTCCATGAGGGTCACCCGGGATCTTTCAGATAAAGAAGTATGTCCTTACCATGACATTCCATCTGTGTTGTCCATCTTCATTTCCATTAACCTTCCCACCCTCATCCCCCTGTCCAAGTCTTTTGGGAAACCTTGTTGAATATTCAAAGGAATTTCCAATCCTTAAGTTGAGCTCCCTGGTGTTAGTTTTTGTATTTTTAGTGTAAATGTATCTCTGTGCTATGCCTTTGCCGGCAAACTCTGTCTAAGGTGTGTTGGGAGAGTGGGGTATTGTGGCTATAGGGGAGGAGCTCAAGTTAGAAAGCTCAAACTGTAGAAAATGTGGCTGGTCGAGACCCACAGGTTAAGGGAAATGAAGATGGACAACACAAATGGAATGTTGTGTTAAGAGCATAGCTTCTTTTTTAGGTGAATGTGAGGTAGCCAAACTGTGTTCTGCATACTGAGTAGGGAGTTTCACTGCGTTTTACGAGGTGTTAATGGGTGACTTGCATGCACACACACTGGGACAGACAAAGGATATGAGGATTACTTGGGTCCAATTGGGTGGGGTAACAGGAATATAGGAGAGGCCATTCTGGATTTCTCTCTGGCAAATGGCTTGATAGAAGCCCAACACATGGTTTAGAAAGAGACAGTCACAAGATCACATATGAGAGCGACTCCGGTAGACTTCCTCCAAGTAAGGAAAGGGCACTAGGGTAGAATCAATGATTGCAGAGTCATCCCCAGTGAAGCAATCCACAGACAGCATAAACCCATTTTTGCTACAATCAGCTGCAAGCAGTGGTCAAAGAAGGCTTCTAAGGTCAGCAGGGACCAGGCTGAAGAAGTTTATTGGAGGAAAAAGCACAACAGTTCAAGGAATTACTTGGCACTCTAGCACATCAAGAAGTTGTAGATAGACAGATGGCAGCTTCTCAAAACAGCATGTGGAAAGACTGCAGAACAGGTATGTGGTCTAGCAGAGTCTGTTGTCAGCCATTGAATGGAGCTAACCATCGAACAGCTGAACATATTACAATAAGCATTTAACTTGGCTGAAGATATAACTCAGCGAACTTTCATTTCAATAGGGTAAGTAACTGTTCAATAGGCTAACTATTTGTCCACTTCCTCGTCTCTCATATGGAAGTGATTGAAACCCCATTTCTTCACTGTGGTGCGGTCTCTGAGATGGTATATGTATGTATATATATATATATATATATATATATATATATATATATATATATATATATAGTAAGAGGTTTTGGGGGGGTAAAGCCCCCCCACCTTGGTGGGTTTGAAACACTACGTGTAGTGGTAAGTGTTGGACAAGTTGTTACCCTGTCGATGAAATGAAAGTTTAGTGAGTGAACTTTCGATGCTTATTGTTTGATTTCCAACTGTTCAATGGTTAGCCCATTTGATGGCTGAACATAGACCTATTTGAGCCATGTATAGAGAGGAATGGCCATATCTCAAAACAGCTTGTGTAAAGACTTCAAAACAGGAATGTGGTCAAGTCTGGTATGGAAATAAGCTAATTAAGGAAAGTTGATGGTGGAATGCAGAAATCTATGAAGTCAAGAGGTGTGCAGGAAAAGGTGAGAGAGAGAAAAGAGACCAAGCAAGGAAGGCTGGTTGACAGGCTGAGAAAGGGGTAAGACAGAGGCACTCTACCAACTTCTAGAATTGACTCAGTAGATGGCACAAAAGATGTTAGGTTGCAAGGCAGACAAAAGGGTAACTATAATAGACCACCTTTGTAAGGGATATGACTCACCAATCCACATCAGACCGACAGGAGTACTTCAATCAGCTTCTGAATGAAGAAAACCCCACATAAGCTGTACTGGCCCAGGCAGCCTGTGATGAGAGGAGGCTTCCACCATAGAAGATGCAAGAACAGCACGAAGGAGAATAGTCAGGGAAAGCAGCAGGCTCAAATGAGGTCAAAGTCGATGTGATAAAGATGCTGGGTGAGATAGGGGAGGAGTGGCTCCTGAGGGTATTCATAGCAGTGTGGAGAGAAAAGTGTATCCCTGTTGACGGGAGAAATAGATATGTTCGTGTTTCACTGTTGCAGTCATTACATTTGGGTAATCTGCTGGCAGGTTGCCCTCAGTCGGCCTGATTAACAAAGTTTAGGGTCCTGCGTCGGTTGCTGTCCCTTCTTCCGTGATGTCAGGGGTATAAAACATGCAGCAAATGGGGGAGCCCAGACATAGATCTTTTTGCCTCACTTCAAAACTATCAGACAAATTCTGCACAAGAATTAATCACAAAAAAGCTTGGAAAGTGGGTGCTCTATTCTTCAGTCTATGCCTTCCCCCTCTGTCTCTGCTCTCTAAGGTCTTACTAAAAGTCAGACAGGAAAAACCAAAAAATGATTCTGATTGCTTCAGACTGGCCTCGCCAACTCTGTTACCCGCTCCTGCACAGTATGTCACGCCTTCCTCCGTGGTACCTGCCTCAGAATCCTTATCTACTGTCTCAGCAAAACTGTCAAATTATGCGCACTCTGCTCCAAACTCTGAATCTTGCAGCATGGCTAATCAACTAATTTCACCAGTTACATCTTTCAGCAAACCTGTGATGGATGTCATTTTGGATGCTAGAATGCCTAGCACTAGAAAATTTTATGCTGATAAATGGAAAAGATTCTGCAATGCACAATATTACTCTGATTCTGAAATATTTAACTGAGATGCTTCACAAGGGCCTGTCTTTCTCTGCCATAAAAATCCATGCCTCTGCCATTTCAGCTCATAACACAGAGCCTCCCCTCTTTTCTCATCCCCTGCTAAAGCAGTATCTCAGTGGGGCCAAGTATTTAAGACCTCCCAGGAGACCACCAACTCCTACATGGGACCTCAATTTTGTGTTGGAAAAGCTCAACCTACCTCCTTTTGAGCCAGCTGCTACTGTGCACATAAAATTTCTCTCTTGGAAGACTGCTTTTCTTTTAGCAGTCACTTCAGCTAGAAGGATTTCAGAACTACAGGCTCTCATGGTAGTAAAGCCTTTTATTATCTTTGATCCAGACAGGGTGGCGCTCTGGACCAATCCATCCTTTATGCCTAAAGTGGTAAGTAGTGTGGCTCTTAATCAGACCATTCATCTGCCAACTTTTTTCCCCCAAGTCCACAGAACAAGGGTGAGCGGATTCTGCATTCATTGGAAGTACACAGACAACTAAGATTCCACTTAAACAGGACAAAATCTCTAAGAAAATCTGAGCAATTACTGGTGGCATTTGCTGCAGGGGCAGAGGGAAAGGCTATTTCAAAGCAGACTATTTCAAAATGGATAAGCCATTGTATTAGTTTGTTACATGCACCATTGTAAACCTGTTCCCAAGGGGATCAGACCCCATTCTACCAGGGTTGCATTTACTTCTGCAGCCTTTCTCAGAGGGGTTCCTACCAGAGGCATTCCAGAAGCGGCTACCTGGAGCTCAGTTCATACGTTCACCAAACATTACCATTTACCTCTCTTCTCTAACTCCAGAGCAGGTTTTGCCACTGCTGTCCTGCAGGGCCTTTTAGCTGCTCCTAATGCTCCATCCTCCCAACCATAGCTTTGGGATTCCACCCGAATGTAATGACTGCAACAGTGAAACACGAAGGACATAGCACAGTTGTGTACACTTACCATAAATGTAGATGTTAGTGTATTCACTGTTGCAGTCCGGGTTACCCACTCGCCAGTCCCCTTTTTTCTTTTACTATGCTCAAAAGCCTTTTTGTTGTATTTGCTTTTATTTGGAAGTATATTTGTTGTGTTCTAAATTACATGCATATATATTTATATTTTGCTCCCCATTTGGGGGGCACCTGACCTCTGCGGCAAGAAAAACTGATAAATGGCGTCGGCTTCATGTTTTATACCCCTGACGACTTGACATCATGGAAGAAGGGACAGCAACTGACGCAGGACCCAAGACTTTGTTAATCAGGCCGACTGAGGGCAACCTGCCAGCAGATTACCCAAATGTTATTACTGCAACAGTGAATAAAGTCTAACTTCTGCATTTGTGGTAAGTGTATACAACTGTACTTTTTTTACATCCAGGGATTTTCCTCTTTTCTGCAAAAATTTCTTCCTTCTGTTGTATAGTTTGTTTATAGGAGGGTACTACCAGATTGGCTTCCTTTTTTGGGAGGAGAGCATCTTGGTTCTATTTGGGATGGCATGATTCATGCATGTGATGTGCTTGTATAGTGCCTTAATGTAGGATTCTGCAGTCGAACTTTCAGATCCCGTCTGCATAGGTGTCATGAAGTTTGTCATTTCTGACTTAAGTAGCATGAAGTTAGCTTTGGAGAAGTTTTTTAAGGAGGTTTCCTTACTGGCGGCGGGAGTCTGATGTGGATGTCAAAGGTAAGTTGCTTGTGGTCAGACCTGACCAGTGAGGACATGACCACTGGTGTGGAGAATCTATCTCCCATGTAGGTAATGACCAGGTCTAGGATATTGGAGCCCCTGGTGCGACAGTGGATTAGTTGATCCAGGGCGTTGGAATGTATGAATTCCAAGAACCGTTGGGAAAAGGAGTTGGTACCAGAGTAGTTTTCCCAGTTAATGGCAGGGTAGTTGAAATCACCCAGTACTAGGGTGTTTGGTTGTATCTTAATATTTTCCAATATGTTTAGAAAGGTGTAGTGAGAATCTTGGGGCATGGTGGTGGATCTGTATCAAGCTACAATTTGGATTGCAATCTTACTTTAGTGTTAGTTGCACCTGGAGAATTTCAGATGCATTGTGTTGGGCAACTAGCCTGGAGATGTGACTATCCTTGGTGAATATGGACACTCTTCCATCTTTAGTGTTTCGGTCTTGGTTTTGTGGCCGACAAGTGTGGTAAGAGTTGTAGCCTGGTATTGCAGGGGTGCTCTCTGGAGCCTTGAACCAGGTCTCAGTTACTGCACAGATATCAATGTTCTCCATTTGTAGGAGTGCCTCGAGAGAGTGCATTTTGAGGTTTAGACTTGTAGCATTGAGTAGCATTACCTTCAGATTTTGCATGCTTGTATCTGTTACGGTGGTTTTTGTCCTTTGAACCTTGCTTAAAAAAGGCTCTATAGGGGTGTCAAGACCTTAAGCCAGTAACCTGAATCCCAGGGGTGACAGGTGCGGACCATCTCTGGCAAAGCATTGTGGTTTGTCGATCATGTCTTCCCAGGCAGACAGATACTGGATCCTCTTTGATTGGCACCCATGCCTCTCAAGTGTACCTCATTACGAGGAACGTACCTCATTTGGGTTCTTAAAAAGTTAATGTTCCTCAAAGTTCAAATAAGTTCCACATTGAAACTGTAACACATTCAGTTTTGGGAATTTAAAGTGAAATTCATGGTAAATAGAAATCATATTAATTCATTAAAAGATCTTCTTTATAAGTAAAACCAACATATTTCAACCATCCTATGACCTTCCTAGCTGAAGTTATTAGTAAGCCATTAGTATGTGTTCCACATTTTGCCCATTTGTTCCACATTGTGAAGGCTAGTGTTCCTCATTTTGGAGATAGGTTGAGAGCTATGTAATGACACCAGAAGCTTAGCCAATTGTTGAAGTCAGTAATTTTGTCCTTATACTGTGATATCATTCTGGGTGAAGGCAGGATGCTTCTCAATGCTAGGGTCATAACTGCCTGGGCCACATGATCCGAGAGGTTTTCCATGTCGCTTTTCATGTGGTCCAGGGAGGTACATCTCAAGTCATTCACTCCAACATGGACAATGACAGAGTCATATTTGTTCTTGTTGTGGAGTGACTTGAGTGCATGCGTTATGTGGTGGATCCTGGCACCCGACAGGCAACTGACTGTAATTTTCTCCTTGTTCAGCTTGATGAGTGGGACATCAGAAATAGATGGCTCTATAGTCAGGCACACTGAAGTGTTGGGTATATTGTCTTGCCTTAGGGGCTGTTGGATGGCACAATGGTGTTGTGAGCTGTGTGTCACTTTGGTTGTAACTGTTTGTTTGCATTTCAGCTTTGGAGGTCCTTATGGCTTGGGCAGGTTAATGTTAAGGGCCTCCGCATATGTGGGTTTAGTGTTGCTATGTGGGTGTTGATGGTGTGGGATTTGAAGGGATATGAGTTGCTTGAGGTGTGTAGTGCACGTGTTAAACTTCTCCTCTTGACTGTCTAGCACAGTCTTGACCGGAGAGAGCTTTGCTTCCAGTTTGGCTATGTAAGTGCATCTCTCACAGGTTGTAGTGTTGGGTGTTAGGAGGAGAGGGTTGTCTGTGTACATGAGGCAGTTTCTGCATTGCCCCAATATGCCCAGATCCACCAGGTGGGCAGGAGAAATCACCGGAAGCTGACCCTTGGACATGCCTGTATAGGTGCTTTATTTGTAAAGTACAAGAGCTGTTTTCCTTTACCTTTGCAAGGTACTTTGTAGTTGTAGGCTCTTTAGTGCGTATGATTAATTTCTCCTTATTGACCAGGAAAGTTGAGTGCTTGTATCAGTTTCAGGCTTCCTAGTGCTTTACAGCAGGTTCTAGAGAAAGTGCTAGTCACAGGGCTTCAGATTTTAGTGCTACTACTGAGAAACCAGCTAGTTCTAAGGGAAAATTTGAAGAGCAGACTTTCCGGCAACTGGAATAGTTTACCTGTAGCCTCACGGTGCTGCACGATGCGAAAAATGTGCGAACACACATTTTTATCCAGAAAGTTGAAAGGGATAGAAATCAGCCCAAAAAGGCTAATAAAATAACAATTTCAGAGCTGAAAACCACTCCTTCGTGTTAGGCAGTACAATGCTCACCACTCCCACTGGTAAGCAGCAGGACTTCCCTCTACCACAGCAAGGTCTGGATAGCTCTGAACACAGAAATTGAAGTCCTGAGACAAGCAAAGTGTGGGCTCTGGACTGGCTAGGAAAGGTGAGAAATGAGCAAACAAGATAGTATTTCTTTTTTTGGTTAAAACTGGCTAAACAATGCAGTAATACAGTAAATAAAGACAGAAAAGGCTAACACACGTGTGTAGTCCTAAACAGTAAATGCAAGAAGAACTAAAA